>NC_067140.1:9153814-9281314 GCF_903995435.1 Acomys russatus | reverse complement strand
AAAAGTTTGGTGCAGAATACTCTATGATAGTAAATAGATAGACAATAGAAAGTATTGAAAATGTTGTGAATCTGAAGTTCATGAAAAGATCTTCTGTATTGTTCTTAAGGCAGCATTAAAGCAGCTCACTTGAAGCTTTGCTGTGTTTAGGTATCTCTTTTACATACTTGAAGAGAGCCACTTCTGTCATGTAGTAAAAGGCCTTGAAAGAAATCACAGCTCCTGATAACTTGTCCTCCCCATGATGACCAAGATGAGCAACAGGCACCATCCATCCATCCTTCCTGAGCGCCCCATAATCAGGAATATGGAAAGAAATGTCCTCTTTCATTTTCTGGGGACTTCCAAGATGTAGATGAATTCACTTTCTATCTCCTGGCCCTGTGCTCCTGAACCAGATTGTTGAATAATAGGGCTTAGCTAAAAATCCAATATTTTGAGTGACATTGGACCACTGCCACAGCAGAAGCTCCATTCCCAGTAATCCTGTAGAGTAGCCCACCT
Source organism: Acomys russatus (assembly GCF_903995435.1). Taxonomy (NCBI): domain Eukaryota; kingdom Metazoa; phylum Chordata; class Mammalia; order Rodentia; family Muridae; genus Acomys; species Acomys russatus. The sequence continues at coordinate 9,280,810 of NC_067140.1, read as the reverse complement.
ATTATTTCTCCCAATCTGGCTTTGGTGGTGCTGTCCCTCCCCCTCTTTGTCTGTGCCTAGTCACCTCATGGAGACTTCTCTGTGCTTCTTTCAACAACAACCTATCTACTAGGGCTGCAATGTGGATTTCACTGCAGTTTGACCTGTTGGTATTCATTGTGAAAAATAAGAAATTAAGAACCAATGTGGCTTTGTTTGGCCTGGGTTGAAAGTATACAATAGATTAGAACACTCTGTCTACAGTTCTGCTTAAAACCAGAGGGACTTGTCCTAGGTGTTTCATACTTAGCATATTCATCCTGGCCAATCATACACTTCTCTTCCCATCCTAGGACCGTCTGGCACAAATATGTTAAGCTGACTCTCCCTGAACAGAAGAATAAGTGGGCAATAAACAATTCAGAGGCACTGATTTGTTGGAATTGTTCCTTGGAAAACTATGATGGCAAAGATGCTGGGTCCTGAGAACATAGTCGAGCGGTGTACCAACAGTGACAAAACTGATAAACTGACAAGATTCCCACCGAGGCATAGGTTGAAAGTTTAGGAAAAACTTGGGTTTCTGGAAGGTCAAAGGCAAAATGCCAATTTCTCAGAGCAGGGTTTCAAATTCTACAAGAACAAGAGAATTAGTCTTGAGAACAGAGTCTAGGGTAATTAATTCTTCAGGTAGGATGAGCATGGTAGGCTGTTGTCTCACAGAACTATCTCAACAGATTGGAGAAAGATATAATTCTGGTGCACGCGGTCTGTATTAGTCACACTATTCCTTCTGGCTCAAGACAAAATTGGGCCAACTCTATAGGGAGACTTTAGTGTGTTTTCTTAGAATAGTTAGCCTGCCGTTGTATTGGTTCCAGAAGATTCCGCACCAACTGAACCCCAGCACTCTCTTTCTGTAGATTCTTAAAGCCCACATGCAAATATTCTCAAATTATGTAACCCAGTAGTTTCTATATTCAACCAGTCATGTTGGTTCTTACCAGTTTAGCTCTGTATTAAAATAGAATCTTTGACTAAACTGCTGAGATTTCTATAATCAAGTTTACTTGCTTATTTATTTTCTTCTAGAAAAAAATAAAGAGGATGTATTAGAGGGAGGTAAGATGAATGATTTTCCTCTGCACACTCTTTCATTAGCTTCAACACCCCCCACTCACAGTTTCACCTTGTACAATGGTCATAAAGTCAGAGAGTCCCAAACCACCATGAAAAAGATCGTTCATTTCTTATCAAACCCAGATTCTATTGACACTCAGATCCTTAGACTCATCCCAGAATTACTACCTTTGAACTGAGGACTTTTTAGACAACCTGGAGGTTTCCTGGGGTTTTTCATCCCTTTTTAAAAAAACATCGATTTTGTAATTTTAAACTAGGGTTGTGTCTGTGATCTTTGCTCAGCATCCGTGAAAAATCTTTTATTTCCCACAAGTTTGACAGCAGCTGAGTACTGGAGATACAAAGGGATCAGGGCAGAAGGCCTGAAGGAAAGTTAGCCTGGAGTTTATATCAGAAGACAAGGGGCAAATATTTAAAGTGTTACAAGGCACAGGAGCCTGATGGAATTTGGCTGACTGTATCTTGTACAACTACAGAAAAAAAAATCAGAGTAGGAGCTACAGGCTCATCTCTCATGCTTTCTTTTTCTTCATGGCTTACAAGATGATTAACAATATCTGACTCTATGGACACAATAATAAAAGGAGATGCTGTTCAGGGCAAGGGTTGTAGCTCAGTTGGTAGAGTGCCTGTCCAACATGTATGAAGTCAGGACTTTGATCCCCAGCACTGTAGAAAAAAAAAAACAGGTGAGGTCATCCTTGTTTATGAACCCAGAACCAGGGAGGTAGAGGCAGGAGGATCATAAGTTCACAATCACCCCCAGATATATGGTGAATTTGAAGCTAGCCTGGTCTACCTGGGACTATGTCTCAAATAAGATATAGTAGTATGGTACAGCAACAGCCTAATTGACATTTATATTTGACTTTGAAATACTCTTGCATGAAAGTCTGAACATGTTAACTAGCCTAGGAATATTACTTATCATCAAGGAAGCCACAGCAGACCATCCTTGTCCTCTTTAAACCTTTATCATTGCCTCTTATCCAATGAAAACCAATTAATGCAAGGTCTCAAATCACACTAAGGATTATTGTGAGATAGAAAATCACTCCTCCTCCAGTTCCTATTCCCTCTCTTTCTCTCTGTAGCACTCATGACTGATGTTCCTCTCGTACTCTCTGGACACTGGCTTTTCCTACCAAACCTTAGCCTCCGCTGCAACGGTAAGGTCAGACTTGTCCCCAGCCCCAAAGGGCAGACTGCAAGCACTGAAACACTCTAATCAATGACAAGTGGGGATTATTGCGAAAGTAGTCGCTCTAATGGAATACCCTGACCATCACCCACATGTTCCACTGTGGCTGTATAGTCTCCTTTCTCTTTCTCCCCTGTTCCCTCCGTGTACTTTCTGGTATCAGGTCCTAAGAAAACTCTGACATTCACAGCCTTCATGCTTATTCTGCGAGACTCAATCTGAAGACTTTATCTGGGCTTGTGGGTGGCCTCAAAGAAGACTCGGAGGCTATTGATATCCAAGGGGTGCTGTATCCTCCTAAGACCTACAGCCTGAGGATCTGCCAGCTCTTCCTCAGAGCAGGAAGAAGCAAGGGTGCAGTACACACCATGCACACAGAAAAGGCAAGTGTGATAGTTATTGCTGATTATTTAGATAAATGTGCATGAAGGCACGCGTTATTTCTCCTTAATTAGTTTGTGTTAGTGATTTTAAAAGGTGAAATTAAAGGCAGTGGTCAGCTCACTAAGCTGTGGGGAATGGAAGTTAGATGTTAGCCACTCAAGATGGAGCTTGAGTCCAGAGTCATGTTCGGAGCAGTGTATCTTAAAGAATTTGACTATTGCAAAAGGTAATAGCTCTGAAAATTTGGCTCTAGGCTTCACAGAGAATAAAACATAGAGGTAAATATGTTTTCTTTAATGCTTAGGAAGCAAAGGCATTTATTTATTTAGTTATTTAGTTAGTTAGTTTTCAAGACAGGGTTTCATTGTGTAACCTTGGCTGTCCTGGACTTGCTTTGTAGACCAAATTCACAGACATCCATCAGCCTCTGCCTCCAAAGTGCTGGGATTACAGGTGTGCACCACCACACATGTCTAAAAGTCACAATTTTATAATAACATGCATTACATGTGTGAATGTATATAATTTGTAATAATCTCAATCAGTTACATTTCTGGCTCAATTTTTGGTTTTCTTCAAAATATCTTCACTTTCATTTGCAACTTCCTTATTTAGAGTGAGTTCCTCTCCCTTCTCCACTGTGTAAATGAAGATTTCCCCAATACAGACCTGTTTTGATTGTTTCTACAGTTACCAAGAGTGTATACATATATACTTTTAACCCACCACCATTACCACACACATAACCACAATGTCTTTGACCATGTTGAATTGAGCTTCTTGCCTGTAGTTTTTCTCCACTACACTTACAGGAAAAACACATGGTAGATCATGGTGTGTCTAAATAAGTCCTAATTACTTAAAAATTTGATTTAATCTTTCCTTTAACTGTGCCAGACCCTGGGCTTAAACACTCATTACTAAAGTAAGTTTGGGGAAGATATGTCAGTCATCAAAGTTAGTAAATTATAGAGTAGATCTATTCTAAAAGCTGGTAATTGGAGTCCTCTAAATTAATAAGTTATTTTTAGTTCCAATAACTCTATGCCCAAAGGACAAAACAAATATGAATTTCAATAACCAGTGAAGGTAAGAATTATAAATCTTCTGCAGCTCCTTCTGGGAATGAATATTTCTGTCAGGTTTAATGTGTTTTTCTTTTGCTATTACAATTCAGAGTTCAAGATACAACTTCTCAAAATAAATGTAGGGGTGCTCAAACTTTGTTGATTATAGAGATGGGTCACATTACAATCTGGCTAGGACAGACAATGTTTATGGATGCCTGTCTCACACAAGGAAGGGCTAAAGGGCCTTCTGTGCATTGGGAATTAAATGACAGATGATGAGTTGGGGTGACTTTTAAGACAGGAATGGGAGCCTTCAGCCAGATATGTAGCAGCTTTCAGCACTAGTCTGTGAGTTCCTCAGAGCTCTCCCCCTCTTCTAAACCCCCAAACATCACCCCACTGAACAGTGTAAAATAATAAACTTGTTAAAATAATAAGTAAGATGATAATAAATTAACAATCACTTTTGTATTGTCAATAGATAAAAATGCTAAATCTCTAATAACAAAGTGTGAGCAACCTGCATTACAGGAATTGTGTTGTGTTGTGTTATGGTGTACTGTGTGGTATTGTATTGATCATATGCAAGTTGTCCTTTTGTAGATAGGTAAAATGAGTCTTCAATAATAGGTTTCTACTTTCTAGCCTATTTCTTGTTTGCCTTGTGTTTTATTTAACTTTTTCCTCTAAGACTCTTACTGTAATTTAGTCAGCATTGTGACAATATGAAAAGGCAAGGCTTTAAAGGGATGCCTGGAGCCATGAGGACTCCACGCTCAAGACCCCATTGATGCTGTCATTCAGCGTGAGGCTTTCTTTTCTCTAGAGTGAACCCTTGAATAAAGTGCCAGCCCCATCTCTCTCTCTCTCTCTCTCTCTCTCTCTCTCTCTCTCTCTCTCCTCTCTCTCTCTTCCCTCTCCTCTCTCTCCTCTCCTCTCCTCCTCTCTCTCTCTCTCTCCCCTCTCTCTCCCTCCTCTCTCTCTTCTCTCTCTCTCTCTCTCTCTCTCTCTCTCTCTCTCCCTCTCTCTCTCTTTCTCTCTCCCCCTTCTCTCTCTCTCCACTGCCAATGTAACACATAGTATACATGCCTCAGGAAATGCTGATTTTTTTTCACAGACCTGAGCTTCTAACACTGTGACCCTTTAAGTACAGTTTTTTCATGTTGTGGTGACCCCTCAACCATAACATTATTTTCATTGCTACTTCATAACTGTAATTTTGATCATTTTGTAAATAGTAATGTAAGTATCTTATCTACAGAATATCTGATATGCAACTGCTGTGAAAACGCCATTTGATGTCCAAAGGGATCATGACCCACAGGTTGAGAACCCCTGCTCTAGACTTAGGAACTAGTGGAGAGTCTTTGTGTTCGTTATCAATTACCCAGTCCATGGGGTTCTATTTTAGCAGCACAGGCATGGAGTAAGCTATGATACCTATAGAATAAGCCCACTTCTAGGAGACCAAAGCCTGAAAAATCCTGCAAAAATATTAGTAACAGACATAGTTCATGTGTGATTAAAATCAGAACGTTCCTTAAATCACTTAGATACCATGCTGTTTGTAAAACAGTCTGTAGAAAACAAGCCTTGTTTCAGAAGAAGGTTGCTTTCCTTAAATCAACTTTAAGTCTTTAAAGTGTGTAATTCTCTAATTGTCCAGGCTGTATGCGTCCTTGGGTGAGGCTGAAAATTTGATGGGTGGCAGTTTTCCTATCAAATAAATTCCTACAATAGGGAGATTTCTAAGAATACAATTTTCAAAATGCAATGATAATACAAAATTATTTATGTCAGCTACATGGCCCAGTTTTCTTAAATGCCACATTTATAGAGAAATATGCCACTTTCTTTTAATGAGAGTACAGAAGTCTCCTCAACTGAAGGTTTTTGTCATAACTAGAACAATTTATTTGGACGCCATTCCTACTGTGCATAATTGCTCTTATTTGGTTCTCCAAAATAGCATTTTACAATTTTTTTTCTTTAAAGTGATGCAGAAAGATGGCAGGGTTTATTGCTTAGAAAAGTTCAAACGTCAAAGAGATGAGGTCTTCATTTTGTGTTGTATTTCACAGGGGCTCATTTGTTAACTCAATGACCAAAATCCGTGGACAGATCAGGCGCCACCCCCACTCACTGCTGGCAAGAGAACACACTGGTATACAAAACTTCAGAGTTTTCAGTTTAGCCAAGTAACAAAACTGGTGGAATTATGCAGCTAACTCTTCTTGCATTCCTTCTCACTGTTTGCCTCCACGAGCAGGACGCGGGTGTTCAGGGAAGCTCTGAAGACCTAGTTTCAGTCTCTGGGATCCCTAAAGCCTTCACGATACCCACAGTCATGGTCAGAGATCCCATTAGTGAAGGATGACACTAGGTTCTGACATATTGCTTTGACAGGGGATAGCGTGGGACTGGTTGATTTTTATCTCAGACAGCAAGCAAAGTCTTCTCTGGTTTTAAAGCAAATGGCAACCTTTACCACAATGGTGTTTTGCATGTGTCTGCTTTTCAATCTTTATCCGGTTTGAATCTATACCAAAAACCACATGAGAAGCAGTCAACAAAACCCCACAGGAAGAACTGAAAGAGGCAGCAAGCCATTGCTTAAACAGTTGTGGCACACCTGAGAACACTTTATCATCATTTAGTCACCCTTAACAAAAAATACCGCAGCCCTGGCCCCCATCTCAGCTATATTGTACTTTCATTTCCTTTTACTCTAAGATTGCGTCCAGATGGCAGAAGTTCGAAGACCTAGATGCTTGTAACGACAGCAGAGAAAGAAATTGGTCCTTCTAAATGAAACAGTCCTACAGGTACTTCCACACAAGAGAGACGGCTGAGGGGAGTCACAGTACTCTCTGTTAACCACTGCAGCATGGCTCTGCTTCAGTCGTGTGTAGGAGGGACTCAGGTGCTGCCAAGAAGAAAAATTATGAAAAGAAAAACGTTTATAGAACATGATATCAGAGAACAATGATGCATAGAGTTTTAAATTTGAACCCCCATTTAAACAGATGCTGTGATCTCCCGGATTATTAGGACCCAACAACAACACCCAGTACATTAACCAAAGCACCTCTATCAGCACCAACTTTCTCTTTCAAAAGTTGAGGAACAGTTGTTCAATAAATTTAAATGAAGGGATGACTTTATGGATGAGTTGACGTATGAATTGGTCTGACAATTTGACAACTATTTGTGTTTTCCAGGACTGTAGCAGGGCCTGTGGCTGGAGAGCTAGTAATCACCACTTCTGCCATTTGGAGGAATGATAGATTATAGGAACAGATGCGAATCAATTGATCAAAAACTGAAATCATTGAAAGGCCGTGAACCTCATCAACTTTGCGAAACTTAGTGACCAGTACAAACCAAACAAAGGGAAAGGAAAGGCAATAATTATAGAAACATCTAGAAATTAAAGAAAGAGAAATTATATGTCGAAATTGCACGAGGTAGTTTAAGTCAACTTAACATAAGGAAAATCATGTTAGAGGAGGGAACCTCGATTAGTAAAATGCCTTCAAAGGATCTGGCTGTACTCAAGTGTGTAGATGGAGGAGAGCCTGTCCCATTGTGGGTGGTGCTGTCTGGGCTGGTGGTCCTGGGTTTTATAGAAAATCAGGCGGAGCAAGCCACAAGGAGCAAGCCAGTAAGCAGCATTCACCTATTACTATGCATCCAGGTTCCCGCCTTTTCTGAGTTCCTGTCCTAACTTCCTTCAGCGATGGACTATGCTGTGGAAGCATAAGCCAAATAAACCCTTTCCTTCCCAACTTGCTTTTGGTCCTGGTGTTTCATCACAGCAGGACCCTAACTAGGACAGAAATTGGTACCAAGATAGTGGGGTATTACTGAGAAGGGCCTGGTCAATTATTTGGGGTGAAGATGTGTGGAAGGGCTTCAGAACTTTGGGCTACTAATGATTGTTGAGAGGTCAGTGGCCTGTTCTCTCAGAGCTTTGAAGGTAAGAATGTTGAGAGCAGTGCAGATGAAGGAGGCCTGGCCTGTGATGTTCCAGAGGGAACTTCTGGAGTCCCTTAATGACTCTATGAGGGCCATTTGCTATTTTGAATTAAGAATTCCTGGTTCTGGTTAGCTGGGCCTAAAGAATTGTCTGTGATGAACAAGATACCAGAACCACTGAAGGAAAAACCTTTGCTTTACTGGGAGAATTAATGCTGGTTAGCTGGAGCTGGGAAGTCAGGAGTGGCTAAAAAGAGACCGACACCACTGAGGTGAAATCTTCTGGAAGTGTTACCTTAGAGTCAGCTGCGTTCAAAGGCGGTCATGGTGGCACCTTGTGCTGGCAGCCAAACTTGGTCATGTGTAAGAGTCTCTCAGTTCTTGTGATAAAAATAGACTAGTAATTAACATGACCATGATTTGATTAACTAGCAATTAGCTTCTATTACTTAATTATCCTACACAGCCTGCAATACCACTTTCAAGGTATTGGAAGAAAACCTTGTATTATAATTTAGTTGTATGGATACAGTACCTCCCATTAGAGTAGAATTATGTATACTATGTTTGAAGAATCCTAGGTACAGCAGAAAGATATGACTCTGTAGATGTATAAAGTAAAATACATAAGGTCTTCAAAGGCCTCAGAGACCTGCAGAATATGGCATTTAAAGATGGTTTTATTATTTTCAATATTCTTTGACAATCAGACAGATTAACTCTGGAGAATGTTCTGACCAGTGGCTAGGTCTGGGTAGGGGCTTAAAGTTTACCGCCTGTATTGTCCTTGGCTGGTGCCTTAGTTTGAGCGGGACCCCCGGGTTCAAATCTGCCTATCATAATGTTCTACTTGTAGGTTTCTAGGACCCTCTGGATCCTTCTACTTTGCTATTCTCCCATGCTTCTCTCATCTAGAGACCCAATAGGATGAGTGGAGAGTGGGATATGACTTTCTCACGTACTCTGGTGCCTCACACTTGACCATGTCCCCTGGAGGGGGAGACCTGGTGGCACTCAGAGGAAGGACAGCAGGTTACCAAGAAGAGACTTGATACCCTATGAGCATATACAGGGGGAGGAAATCCCCCTCAGGAACAGTCATAGGTGAGGGGAATAATGGGAAAATGGGAGGGAGGGAAGAATGGGAGGATACAAGGGATGGGATAACCATTGAGATGTAACAAGAATAAATTAATTTAAAAAAATTAAAAAAAAAAAGACAGATTAACTCCTGGCAAAACCCAGTCTACCTCAAAGAAGATGATAAGCATCAAAGAACCTCCTTGTGGAGATGGCTTCAAATGTGGCAAACAAGCCACTGGGCAAAATGTCCTCATTTATGCCACAGATATAATTCTGCCTAAAAATGGGCAGGCTTGGATGCAGGCAGAGTCAATTGCCAAACTCTGCCAAGACAGGATAAGCAAGTCCTCAATAGTTCTTGCCTCACAAATATGTCTGTCAGATATATTGGACCAGAAGGCTGAAGATGATGCTCCAACGTTATAGAGAGTTTTGGGTGATTGTTCAGGCAGAAAACTGTCTCTTCATTTTTTTTTCATTGTGGAAGCTGCTAACCTGCACTTCCGATTCACTCAGGTAATTAAGGTTTATTCCTTCTCAAGTCTCTGATGGAGTTGAAGACCAGATAGTTTAGTCTTACAATTAAGCTTAGTTGGTTAGGGGTTAAGATGTTTTTAGGTCTAGGTAGATGTTTGATGTTGATGGAGATGAGATATGATATTGACTTTCAGTCAGAATTTTAGACTCACCAAGATAGGAAAGATGTTTTCTTCAAGTTTGCCAAATACAAATAGCCAAATCACCATGAATGTAACATTTATATAATGCCTGATTGTTTTGTGGGTCTTCTTGCTGTATGTAGTTTATTTTATTTATGTGTAATAATATAAATGTATGTGTAAAACAGGAAATATAATAAAAAAAGAAGCGTCTCTCAGTTGGTGCTGGTTTTGAAGGCATGAAGGGGTCGTAGAGAGCAGCTGGGGCTTGCCACCAGGAGAGGCCAGCAGAGGCCATTGGGGAAGACGCAGCTGGAGAAGCAGTGGAAGCCCAGGGCTGAAGGGTCATGGAGAAATGCTGATGTTTTGTACCAAAAAAAAAGAGCCCCCAAAGAGTCTATTGGTGAAAGTGAAGCTGAGTTGCACTACAAGACCCCAGCATTTTGGAGATGCCACCACCATGGGACGACCACCACAAACAGCAGTCACCATAGGGTGGAGCTCCCTTTTCAGCTCCAACTAACCTCCATCAATTGGGCTCTAATAACCTTAGAAATTTATGAATAAATGAGTGAAAGATATGCAGACGAATAGATAGTAATAGGCAGAAATTCTGACCTGTAACAACATCTGTAAGCTCAAAACACAGAAGGATAGAAAGTTCTAGGCTAGTCTGGATTGTATGGTGTCAATTTTAAAATTAATTAGTTAATAATTGAGTGTTTATGGTAAGTAAAATAATAATTGAAGGAGTATTAGAACACTTTCAAGGCAATAGTTGAGAAAAATTAGATAAAATTGACAAACAGAACTAATAAGCAGCAAAATGATAGAGAAAACGTAGTGTGGGGTGTGAGAGAATCTATTCACAAAATGCAATATATACATTAGAAAAACTGGGGACCAAAAACCAATTTTAAAAATGGAATATCTAGAAAAACTCCAGTATTCCATCAGGGACAACAGAAAGCCACTGTAGAAAGATCAGCATTCCAGGTATTAAATTAGGACTTTTCTGTTTTTGGCAAATGAAAGAACATATAATCTCTCATTTACTAATAGTTTTAGAGAACAGAAAGTTAAGGAAAGCTTTTCTATCCTATTTAAAGATATAATAAAGTTCTAATGTCAGGCCCAAGCAAGGCAGTGCAAAAGTGCCACTATGGCATTTGTAGATGACTTTGACATGGGTCCTTGTGAGAAACCCCTTACTGTTTTATTCTGCTAAATCTGCTGCCTACAGAGTGGCAAGCTGCTTTCTAAATGCTTGTCTCTATAGCTGTGGAGTAGGACAGCTCTCAGCCCTCATCTGAGGAGTTTCATTTTGGAGTAGATTATGCTTCATATAAAGACCACAACTGGTCAAAGCTCAGAGGTTAAGAGACCGTATGGAGTACTCAGCAACACGTGGGACATTTGCATCACACCTCACCCCAAGGTTCAGGATTACTGAAGAAAAGTGGCAGAAAGACTAAATGGCAGAAGTCATAGCTAAGTGCAGAAACAGGCCTGTCCAGAGATGACAAGCCCTGGGTACACATTAACTCACCGTGGCTGTTTGCCTGCCCCAAACCTGTATAATATCAAGCTACTCAAAAATCCCAACGTGGCAGGAAAGAGGTTTACAAACACAATCACCTAATGGGAGTTTACAAATTCTAGCATGTGTGTATGGGGGGTGGAGGGGAGCATCAGTTTTTTGTCAGCAATGCAGCCCCAGGTAGGGTGCCAATGCACCCATGCAAGTACCAATGACTTCAATCGGACTCAGCGACTAAAAACAGAGCAGAGTATATGAAGTCAGGAGGGAGATAGGACAATAGGGATTCAGCCGCAAATTTTATCAAAACACATTATATGTATGTGTGAAATCCTCAAATTAAAAAAAATCAGACTAAAAAGGAACTCACATGAAAAAAAAAGATGGAGACAATTGACCACTTCAAAATGAGGAACTAATGAACTGTGGAAAAATCATTAATGAGTGTTTTTTTTTTTCGAGTCCTTCATTATGTATGGAAAAAGTAGTTGTCCACATGGAAGACAAATACGCATTCACTTAAAACAAGCATTTGACTTGAAGTAAGAACGTTAACTGGCTTAGACTCAAGCCCCACAGAAAACGAGAGAGGATTTTAGTGGTGGTCAGAGCGTAGAGGTGGGCGTCTTAGGAACAACACACTTGAACACAGGTGTAAATTCACAAGGTGTGAATATTGACACAGCATTAGAGTTTCTGGGATGGAGAAAAATAGTGAGGTATGACAAAAAAGGTCCCTGTGGCTTGCAGTCCGCTGCATTAGTCCAGGCATGCTAGAAAATGTTCTGCCAGATCCAGAAAAGTGAAAATAGATAGAGGGAAACAGAGCCATCCCTTAAGGCCAAGTAGCTTTCAGTTTGGGTATACACTTTAGAAAATTCTTTTAAGAAATAATAAAACCAGAATCTTGTAATGTAGGCCGAGGGTAGAAAGCGGGAGTGAACATACCATGTAAGGGAACTAACTGCTAACACTTCTCACTAGTGTTTGCATCTACCGCTAAGAATCCAGTGTGACTGAGTATCTGAAATGGGAGTTTTGTCAAACTGAAAAATGGTCACTAAGGAACAAAACAGATATGTTGATTGTTGAAGCAGAATAGAGGAGTCGGCAGTAAACCCACACAAGTGCTTTCATCTCTATGGCTCTTCAACAAACAGAGCCAAGAAAACTGGATAGGGGATTCCAAGATGGCGCCGACCAATAAGCCACGTATCTGATCTACTCCGAGGAGACCAGAGACATAAGAGGAGCAACAGATTGCTGGACTTTGAGAACTGTAGGTGAGTGGGGCCCCAAAGGCCACAGACCAAACAGGGGGCCTACCCCCTGGGACAAGCAACATCCCGGAGGTGCTAAACACACTCCCCAAACTCTGGAACGGAATCCATATGCAAACTGCAGCCTGTATATAAAGCACAGTCTCGCTGTTTGGGAAGGGGATTTTCCGGAGTCCCCAGGCAGAGGAGTCTCAGTGAAGAGGGTGAATCTGCCCTAGGTCCTCCTTCTACACTACCCCAAACTGCGGAGGATACCTGCCAGGTGGAGTGGAAACACAGGTGACGAGACCCAACAAAGACAGCTAAAGCGGGACTGCAGCTCGCTGGCCTTCTGGGGCCCAACCTAACACCGATCATAGTGGACTGAGCCTGCAAACAGAGGCAGTGAGAAGCCAACTTGGACTGCTTCCACAGACCTATCGGGAGATGTGGGTCTTGCCTACAGCATAGCTGAACATCATTGCCCTGTGGGAAGACCGGGTTCTGCTGGCTTCCGCCAGAGTTCCGCAACCCTATTGTTCCTACCCAGCCACAAGGCACTGGCCCTGCACTCCCCGAACAAAGGAGCCTAGCCGGGGCTCCTGGCCCTGAGCAAGGCAGGCACTCCCACATTATAGGGAGATGAGACGTGGGTGGGTCGTGTTTGCAGTGTCTACTTGCTGACTTAGAGCGTTAGAGGAGTGCCGTAGCCCGGCGGGAAGATCTGGTTCCGCGGGCAACTGCCAGAGCTCTACAACCCTAAGCTCCCTAACCTCCCAGCTACGAGGCTATCACCCTGCACTCCCCGAACAAGAGAGCCTAGCTGGGGCTCCTGGCCCCAACAAGGCAGGTACTCTCACATTATTGGGAGACCAACTGTGGGTCTTGCTCGCAGTGTCTAATTGCTGACCAAGAGTGACCTTGGTCCCTCCAGGCATATAGTTCTGGGAGAGGTTGGACACCACTACAGAGTATAGAGACAGAGCTAAAAGACAGCTACACCCCCAGATGATCTGAACTACCTGGGGTGTGGGCTACAAAGCCACAGGAAGGACAGGCAGCTGGGATCAACTTACACAACCAGAACGTTTGTGTGAGGACCTTAGTCTAGGTCCCAAAACTGCTGTTCTGAATTACAGCAGTAAAGTCCAAACAGATTTCTACTCTGGCTGACTCAGCCTGGAGCCAAAGGTGCAGAGGAAAATCACCAGGAGTGAAACCGGATCACCTACCTGTTCCATGAAAATACTCCCTGATCCCCACAGGCAAGAGCACCTAACCTATAATCAGTCATCAATTAACCACTCTCAACCAGCGAAGGTCACTACAAAATACCTTCCAACATCAGAGCCATCAAAATGACAAGAGGACAGCAAAAGAACACTAACAAAAACCAAAACAATTTGGCATCTCCAGATCCCAACAATCCCAATGAAAACAACCTAGAGAACCTAACAACAATGGATAGGCAAGAAAATGACCTCAAGTCCTTAGTAAAGAAGATGATAATGGAAGAAACAAATAAAATCTGTAAACAAATGCAAGAGGAGGCAAACAAGAGGGCTGAAAAGTTAAAAGAGTCATATAAAGAGGCACTTGAAGAATTTCAGAAAAATATAAATAACCAGATGATGGAAATCATTAAAACAGTACAAGACATGAAGATAAAAATGGAAGCTATGATGCAGGAACACACAGAAGAAAAACGTGATCAAGAGGCATCAAAGAAGAAAGCAAACATCTCAGAGGTGGCCTTATCTAATAGATTGCAAGAAATGGAAGAACGAATATCGGGACTTGAAGATACAATCGCAGAACTGGAAACAACCATTCAGGGAAATGCTAAATCTGAAAAGTTTCTAACACAGACCATTCAAGAACTAAAAGACAACATGAAAAGATGAAACTTGAGAATAATAGGGATACAGGAGAGACTGGACAGCCGACTACACAGCCCAGAACACATCTTTAATCAAATAATGGAAGAAAATTTCCCCAATTTGAAGAAAGAGATGCATACGAGCATACAAGAGGCCTACAGAACACCAAATAGAATAGACCTGAAAAGAAAATCTTCCCACCACATAATAATAACAACACAAAATATACAGAACAAGGAAAAAATATTGAAAGTGGCAAGAGAAAAAGGCCGAGTAACATATGAAGGCAAACCTATCAGAATTACTCCTGACTTCTCAGCAGAGACCATGAAAGCCAGAGGGCCTGGACAGAGGTGCTGCAAACCCTAAGAGAACACAGATACCAGGCAAGACTACTATATCCAGTAGAATTATCCATAACCATTGACGGAGAAGACAAGTTATTTCATGACAAAAACAAATTCAAACAGTACCTAGCCACAAATCCAGCTTTACAGAAGCTATTAGAAGGAAAACTCCACCCCAACTGGTCAAACTACAACCAAAACTACATAGGAAATAGGTAAATATACCATTGCAAAATCACAACCTCACAAAATCTCGACTGTTACAAATACCAAAAATGAAGGGACTTACCAATCACTGGCCATTAATATCTCTCAACGTCAATGGTCTCAATTCTCCAATAAAAAGACACAGACTAATGGAGTGGATGCATAAACATGACCCAACATTCTTCTGCATTCAAGAAACACATCTCAACCACAAGGACAGACATTGCCTCAGAGTAAAAAGTTGGGAAAAATATTCCAAGCAAATGGTCACAAGAAACAAACTGGGGTAGCCATTCTAATATCTAATAAAATAGACTTTCAACCAAAATTAATCAAACAAGATGAGGATGGACACTTCGTACTCATCAAAGATAAAGTCAACCAAGAAGTCATCACAATTTTGAACATCTATGCTCTGAATACAAGGGCTCCCACATGTGTAAAAGAGTTATTAACAAAGCTTGCCCCACTCATTGATACCCACACATTAATAGTGGGAGACTTCAACACCCCTTTTTCACTCAAGGATAGGTCTTTGGTTCAAAAACTAAGCCGGGAAATAACCTCATTAACCAATGTCATAAATCAAATGGATCTAACAGATATCTACAGAACTTTCCACCAAATGCAAAGGATTATACCTTTTTCTCAGCACCCCATGGAACGTTCTCTAAAATTGATCACATAGTTGTCATGAAGCAAACCTCAACAGATACAAGAAGATTGAAATAATACCTTGTATCTTATCAGATCACCATGGTCTAAAGCTGGACTTCAACAACAACAGAAATAGCAAAAAGCATACTAACATATGGAAACTAAACAACTTTCTACTTAATGACACATGGGTCACAGAAGAAATAAGGGAAGAAATAAAAGATTTCCTGAAATTCAATGAAAATGATGGAACAACATACCCAAATTTGTGGGACACATTGAAAGCAGTGCTAAGAGGAAAATTCATAGCACTAAGAGCCTTCAAAAAGAAAAAGGAATCATCCCACATAAACACCCAAGAGGAGTAGACGCCTAGAAATAATCAAACTCAGGGCTGAAATCAATAAATTAGAAACAAAGAGAACAATCCAAAGAATCAACAAAACCAAGAGCTGGTTCTTTGAGAAAATTAACAAGATAGACAAACCATTAGCCAATCTAACTAAAAGACAGAGAAACACTATCCAAATTAACAAAATCAGAAATGAAAAGGGAGACATAACAACATACACCGAAGAAATACAAAGAATTGTAAGAACATCCTTTAAAGGCATTTATGCCACAAACTTCTAAAATTTAAGGGAAATGGACAAATTTCTTGACCGATTCCATTTGCCAAAATTGAACCAAGACCAGATAAACAAATTAAATAGCCCTATTTCGCCTATAGAAATAGAAGCAACCATTGATAGTCTCCCAACCAAAAAAAGCCCAGGGCCAGATGGTTTCAGCGCAGAATTCTACCAGTCCTTCAAAGAGGAGTTAATACCGATACTATTCAAGCTATTCCGAAAGATAGAAATGGATGGAATACTACCAAACTCCTTCTATGAGGCCACAGTCACATTGATACCTAAACCTCACAAAGACCCAACAAAAAAGAGAATTTCAGACCAATTTCTCTTATTAACATTGATGCAAAAATACTCAACAAAATACTCGCAAAGTGAATACAACAGCATATCAAAGACATCATTCACCATGACCAGGTAGGATTCATTCCAGGTATGCAGGGATGGTTTAACATACGGAAATCCATCAATGTAATCCATCATATAAACAAACTGAAAGAGAAAAACCACATCATCATCTCTTTAGATGCAGAAAAAGCATTTGACAAAATCCAACACCCATTTATGTTTAAAGTTCTAGAGAGATCAGGAATACAAGGCACTTATCTAAACATAATAAAGGCTATATACAGCAAACCAACAGCCAACATTAAATTAAATGGAGAGACACTCAAGGAAATCCCTTTAAAATCGGGAACCAGACAAGGCTGCCCTCTGTCCCCATATCTCTTCAATATAGTTCTTGAAGTTCTAGCCAGAGCAATAAGGCATCAAAAGGAGATCAAGGGGATCCAAATGAAAAAGGAAGAAGTCAAATTATCCCTATTTGCAGATGATATGATAGTGTATATAAGTGACCCACAAAATTCCACCAGAGAACTCCTACAGCTGATAAACACCTTCAGCAAGTTGGCAGGATACAAAATAAACTCAAAAAAGTCAGTAGCTTTCCTGTATACAAATGACAAACAGGCAGAGGAAGAAATTAGAAAAACTACTCCCTTCACAATAGCCACAAACAATATAAAATATCTAGGAGTAACTTTAACCAAGCAAGTGAAGGACTTTTTCGAAAAAAAACTTCAAACCTCTGACGAAAGAGATTGAAGATGACATGAGAAGATGGAGGGATTTACCTTGTTCGTGGATCGGGAGAATCAACATAGTAAAAATGGCCATCTTACCAAAAGCAAATTACAGATTCAACGCATTCCCTATCAAAATACCCACAAAATATTTTGAAGATATTGAAAGATCAATTCTCAAATTCATATGGAGAAATAAAAAACCCAGAATAGCAAAAACAATCCTATACAATAAAAGATCCTCCAGAGGAATCTCCATACCTGATCTCAAGCTGTACTACAGAGCAACAGTAATTAAAACAGCAGCGTACTGGCAAAGCAATAGGCTGGTGGATCAATGGAATCGAACTGAAGACCCAGAGATGAATCCACACACATTTGCTCACTTGATTTTTGACAAAAAAGCCAAATCTATTCAATGGAAAAATGATAGCATCTTCAACAAATTGTGCTGGTCTAACTGGATGTCTACATGTAGAAAAATGCAATTAGACCCTTATTTGTCACCAGGCACAAAACTCAAGTCCAAGTGGATTAAAGACCTCAACTTAAAACCAGAGACATTAATTCAGTTAGAGGAAAAAGTGGGGAAGAGCCTGGGACACATAGGCACAGGAAACAACTTCCTGAACAGTACACCAACAGCCCAGGCTTTAATGTCAACAATTAATAAATGGGACCTCATGAGGCTGAGAAGCTTCTGTAAGGCAGGAGACACTGTCAGTAGAACTAAGCGACAGCCTACAGACTGGGAAAAGATCTTCACCAACCCTTCATCTGACAAAGGTTTAATATCCAAAATATATAAAGAACTCAAGAAATTAAACACCACAAAACCAAACAACCCAATTGCGAAATGGGGCTTGGAACTTAACAGAGAATTCTCAGCAGAGGAATATCAAATGGCCGAGAAACACTTAAAGAAATGCTCGTCCTCGTTAGTCATCAGAGAAATGCAAATCAAAACGACACTGAGATTCCATCTTACACCTATCAGAATGGCTAAGATCAAAAACTCAAATGACACCACGTGTTGGTGAGGATGTGGAGAGAGAGGAACACTCCTTCATTGCTGGTGGGAATGCAAACTAGTACAACCACTTTGGAAAGCTATCTGGCGCTTTCTCAGAAAAATGGGAATAGGGCTTCCTCAAGACCCAGCTACCCCACTCCTTGGAATATACCCAGAAAATGCCCTATCACACAACAGGGACATATGCTCAACCATGTTCATAGCTGCTTTATACATAATAGCCAGAACATGGAAACAGCCTAAGTGTCCCTCAGTAGAAGAATGGACTAAGAAACTGTGGTACATTTACACTATGGAATACTACTCAGCTATTAAAAACAAGGAATGCCTGAAATTTGTGGACAAATGGATTGATCTAGAAATTATTATAATGAGTGAGTTCACCCAGAAGCAAAAAGAGACAAATGGTATATACTCACTTATATCAAAACACTAGTCCAAGGGATACGTACCATGAAAAACTTTACTTACCAAGAAAGTGGGTCAGAGGAAAGGATATCCTATTGAGACTTTAAGCGAGAGTAACATGGAACAATAAGGAAATAGTAGGACCCACAGGGTCCTGGAAACCTACAAGAAGAACTTTATGACAGGCAGATCTGGGTCCTGGGGTCCTCTTCAAACTAAGGCACCAGCCAAGGAGAATATAGGCATTAAACTTCGAATCCCTACCAAGACCTAGCTGACGATCATGATATTCTCCACCGTTGAGTGGAGAGTGAGATCTGACTCTCACATGAACTCTGGTGCCCCTTTTCTGACCACGTCCCCTGGATGGGGGTGGCCTGACGGCATTCAGAGGAAGGATAGCAAGTTACCAAGAAGAGACTCGATATTCTAAGAGCATATATAGGGAGAGGAGGTCTCCCTCAATCAGAGACATAGGGGAGGGGAGAAGGGGGGAAGTGGGAGGGAGGGAAGAATGGGAGGAAACAGGGGAACGGATAACAATTGAGATGTAATATGAATAAAATAATAAAATGGGGAAAAAAAACCGGATAGCCACATGTAGCAAAGCAAGACTGGCCCACTGCCTCTCTCCCTGTTCATAACAACTCTAGAACAAAGACCTTAATGTAAAACTAGAAACTCTGAATGTCTCCAAGAAGAGAGTAGAGAAAACCCTTGACCACACAGGCAGGGGCAAAGCAGACTTCTGCCTCTCAAGGAGGAGTGCCCAAAGTTGACAAATGTCATCTCACAAAATTAAAAAAGCATTTTCACCATAAAGGAACAACCAATCGAATTAAGAGATAGCCTAGCTCCATCTGATGGGGGAATTAATTTTGAAAATACACAAAGAACTCAAACTCTAAGAACAGGAAATCAGACAAACCAGTAAGTGTACCAATGAACAGACAGTTTGCAAAAGATGAAACGTCAACGGTTGGTAAGCATGACATCACTAGCAATCAGAAAAAAATTGCAAACTAAATGGGCATTCACATTGTATCTCAGCCCAATCACGGTGATAAGAGAACAAACAACAAATGCTGGCCGGGCTAAGAATACAAGGAAACCATTACACACTGCTGTTGCAGTGCAAGCTGGGGACGCGTGCAGCTTCTACCAAGTTGGCAATGGTAGAAATCTTTACGAAGGTTCTTCACAACACCAGCCACAGACCTACCACACAAGCCTCCTGTGCCACTCTGGTCCTCACCCAAAGGACTCCCAGGTCACACCTCACGGGTGTTCACACATGCGTGTCACTATTCATCACATCTGACTCAGAGAATGGAAGAAAGTGGAATTGCTTTCAGCTGAAGTTTGTAGGAAAATGAATGAAAATGGTCATGATCATAGATAACAAATTAAGTTAATTTCAGAAGGACAAATGTCACATTTTTCTCCCTTGGAGTTCATTGGCTTTTATGTGGATACAGAAAATCGTTTACATAATATGACATGAGAATAGAAATGAAACTGTCCAGGAAACAGAGGTGAATGTAACGAGGAACAGGAGGGGAGGGCACGGGACAAATATAATCAAGGTATATTTTATACTCATGTGGAAATGGCCTTATGTGATCCAGTGCTGTGTCCAGTGAATACAAAACAATAATTTTTGTTTTTTGTTTTTTGAGACAGGGTTTCTCTGTGTAGCCTTGGTTGTCCTGGACTCACTTTGTAGACCAGGCTGGCCTCGAACTCACAGAGATCTGCCTGCCTCTGCCTCCCGAGTGCCGGGATTAAAGGCATGCGCCACCACACGTGGCCCAAAACAATAATTTTAAATATAGAAAATTAGTAAAATTGTCACCATTCATCATAACATAGTGGTGAACAAAACCCACAAAACAGTAACATGTATTACTCATAGTTAACTTTCCCTTGAAAAACACACAATGGATTATGCATATTCATAATTTATTACATCGTTTGGTGATTTTTTTTTTTTTTTTTTTTTTTTGTGAGAAGGAGAAAGAGAAGAAAATAGATCCAAGATAGGGAACATTTGCGAGAGACAGAGAGACAGATGCAGAGAGTAGTGGGTAGGAGTTTCAGGAAGATGGAGGGAGGGGGGGGGAGGGAGGGAGGGAGGGAGAAAGAGAGACAGAGAGAGAGAGAGAGAGAGAGAGAGAGAGAGAGAGAGAGAGAGAGAGAGAGAAGGAGACAAGTTGGGTTTGCTCTTGTAGGAGTGTGGAATTGTGATCACATGCCATCCTTTTTAGTGTTTTGATACTGTTCAGTGTATTCATAGTTTACTATAGCTTTTAATCTTTTTCAAAAACTGTAATTAAAAGGAATGCTGCTGCAGCATTTCACATTCCTAAATGTCATTCAGACTACGGTTTTTAAAGACTGCATAATATTCTACATTATTGATTCTTATAATGATTTAACAGCTCTCCTATTGTTATGTCTCTTAAATTTACCACTGCTATAAATAGTGATGTTAGAATGTTCTTAGAAGTGAGAATTATTTTCATCCACGTGATAATTCTCATACACAGAATATTGTATTTAAAGTTGTTAGCATAATTTTATTTCCCATTGTATCTTTTTATTGCACATAGTGTTTACTTTGTAGAGTTTGAAATTATGTTATTTGGCACATAAAATTTCATAACTATTATATCAACATTGTGAATTGTATTTATTTCTATAAAGCCAAGAATATTTTTCTCTCTTTAAGGACTCTATTGCTTCCAACTTAATTGCACCTGAATTTAGCATCAGGCTTGCTCCATAATCTCTTACAGAGAATCTTAGCCTTGAAGTGAAGACAATTTCTAGATTACATAAATTACAGAAACAATGAATTTCTAATTAATTTAATGAGTTGATATAATTATTATTTAACCACCAACAATGAACATAAGTCAATGAAATTTTGGCTCCTAAAAGTAAAGCATTCCATTAGGGGATATTGAAAATAGTCTAATTTTTGCTAATAAACAATGACAAAAGGAGTCACTGGTTCCACTAAGGTAGAGAAATGATTAGTGGCACACCAAATATGCTTTTCTTACATTAACCACTCAAGGCTGAAATTTGCAGTATAGTTTCCTATTAAGATAACAACATGAGTTATCTTCTAATTATTAGATTATGTTTGTAATTTGTGTTTTTAATTGTATTTACAACTTTTTATTTTAATTTATCCACTTTACATCCTAGTTGTGGCCCCCTCTCTTGTCTCCTCCCAGTCCCACTCTCCCTCCTTCATCCCCCTTTCCCCTTCTCCTAGCCCTCAGAAAGTGGGGAGCCCTCCTCCCCTATTATCTGATCCCATCCTATCAAGTCTCATCTGGACTGCCTGTGTCCTCTTCCTCTGTGGTCTGGAAAGGCTGTCCCACCAGGAGGAAGTGATCAACAGTGGGCACCAGAGTCTATGTTTGATGTAGCCCCTACTTCCCATAGTATGAGACCCACGGCGAGACTGTGTTGTCCATCTACTACATCTGAGCAGAGGGTCTAGGTCCTCACCATGCATGGTCCTTGCTTGGTGCTTCAATCTCTATAGGGGCCCCCACCCCCTCCAGGGCCAGATTTGTTGGCTCTATTGGTCTCCTTGAGGAGCTGCTGTCCCCTCCAGGTCCTTCTACACTCCAACTCTTTCTTAAGACTCCCTGCACTACAGCCCAACTTTTGGCTGTGTGTTTCAGTAACTGCTCCCACACACACACCCAAACCCCGGGTGGAGACCTTCAGAGGACATCTATGGTAGGTTCCTGCCCTGTTTCTTCTCTTCAACCACTTCCGGTGTCTATTCCATTTGCCCTTCTGAGTGAGCATTAAGCATCCTCCCTAGGGTCCTTCTTGTTATTTAGCTTCCTTAGGTCTGTGCATTGTAGTGTGGTTATCCTGTATTATGTGGCTAATATCTGTTTATAAGTGAATGTATACCATATGTCTCTTTCTGAGTCTGGGTTGTCTCACTCAGGATGATCTTTTCTAGTTCCATCCATTTGTTGAAAATTTCAAAATGTCCTTGTTTTCAACAGCTGAATGATATTCCATTGTGTAAATGTCCCGCAGTTTCTTTATCCATTCTTGGTTGAGGGACATCTAGCTTGTGTGAAATAAAAACAGAAGCCGAAAAGTATCACTTTTAATTGATGGTATTTAGTTAAAAGATTTTTTTTTCCAAATGATTAACTGAAATCTTGATACCTTGTCAATAGCTTTTATACCATTCTGCAAGATTCTTAGCTTTGGATAGTGGGCAGATTAAAGGGGAGTTGAGTGCGCTGATTGTTGAGCAACCTTGATAACAATGTAACCATTCATGATCAGATCTTCTATTGAGGGAGTAATTAGACATACATATCCAGAGATTTGCCCATTCATGATGCTATTCACTGAGCACCTAGCACTCTGGAAGTACGCTCATCTTAAGCATTGGTGTCTGCTGTTGCGTTCAGTGTTTTACATGGACTTGCTTTTTGGGTGTGTACAAATCTGTGGTTGGTTCTTGGTGAACTGGATCAATTCTGCCAATTGAAAAGATGGTTGGTCTAGCCACATATCAAATAGTTTCCCCGATATGTTTTCCCAGGGGCATTTCCTTGGACCTGACTTTAAAATGTATTTTATTTTCCAAGAGAAGTAGAGTTATGCCTGTATGACAAATATTTATTCTTTCATTTGATTTCTTTTATTTTATTGCATTATTTAGTTTCTGGCAATAGCAGCCCTTCCAAAGCTTGGTTTTACAGAATTTTGCGGGGCAAATGGGAGTGAGAACTGCAGACTTTCAAGTGGCTTGTTTGATCAACTTTATATTAAGTTTCAAGCCTTTGGATATTGCTATTTTAATGAAAGATGTGTTCCTATGTTGCATTTTGCCTTCTTTTCTACTTCCCTAATGAAAGACACTAAATTTTATCTAGTAACCTTCTTTCCAAATGTCAAAATATCCACACAGCTTCCTAGTATCACATTTTAATGTCCTGGATAACATACAACAGTAGAATTTTTTCCCCACAAAATTTCTTATCTTTCATGGTATCCTTTGTTTAAATTAAAATTATAAATGTTGAAAACATAAAGCAACAGCAGCAATACACCATCAAACTATTCAGGAAAGAGTAAAGTTGATACCTTGAATTTAACAAGACTTGATAATTACGAAATTTTCTTCTTATTTGGGCAAAATATCCACTTTAGATCTATAGGAGCATTACAAAAGCTATGAATACTGACAGAATGTGAAGAGATGGGCAAAACCATTGCTAATTCTGCTGTTGGGGCCAATGAGATGATTAGCACGTAAAGGTGCTTGCAGTCAAGACTGACAACCTTTTAAAAAAATAATTAATTTATTTATTCATTTTACATCCTGATCATAGCCCCCTCCCTCCTCGCCTCCCAGTTCCACCCTTCTAATATTTGTTATCTTATCATTTTCTTATCTTAAACATAAAACTGCCGCTTCTCCCCTCCCCCTCTCCCATTCCTCAGAAATGGGGAGCCCCCCTACCTACTCACCCCACGTCATCAAGTAAAAGAGTCAGATGCAACTTGGCAGCTTGGTTCTCTGATCTACACAAATATGTGTGCGTCCTTCCTCTCCCTTTCCCCACCTGTCCCCTCCCCCTCCTCTCTCTCCACTCCCCCTCCCTTCTTCACTCTTCTTCCTTCTCCTTTCTCTGTCCCTCTAACCCTAACGCTGAGGGAATTTTCACATAGCCTGATTTCAGAAGGACTTGATGAAAACCTGACCCATCCGCAGAGGCCTGCAGAGGAAAAGGAGCTGAGCACCGGTGCCCTCTGAGACTGCTACTCGGGCTGAAGGGACAAGGGTAGAATTCTCCCTGGCAGGAACATGAATGGGATGTTCAAAACCAGCAACAGTATTCTACCAAGGATTTCTCCTATAGTTTTGAAGTTACTCATTTTGAAGTTTAGGACTTAATAAAACTGCTTGGTTTAGTTGTTTGATATCACATAGAAATAGTATAAAACCTTTTAAGAGCCCCATTTTCCATTTATCCACAAATTTCGGGAATTCCTTGTTTTTAATGGCTGAGTAGTATTCCATAGTGTATATGTACCACAGTTTCTTTATCCACTCTTCTACTGAGGGACACTTAGGCTGTTTCCATGTTCTGGCTATTATTTGTGGATAAATGGATTGAGCTAGAAATGATCATAATGAGTGAGTTAACCCAGAAGCAGAAAGAATCAAATGGTATATACTCACTTATATCTGCATACTAGCCCAAGGGGCATGTCCCACAAAAGCCTTCACTTACCAGGAAACTGGGACAGAGAAGAAGGCATCCTATTGGGACTCTAAATGAGAGACGCATGGGAGAACAGCAAAATAAAAGGATCCAGAGGGTCCTAGAAATCTACAAGTAGAACAATATGATAGGCAGATTTGGGCCCAGGGGTCCCGCTCAAACTAAGGCACCAGCCAAGGACAATACAGGAGGTAAACTTTAAACCCCTTCCCAGATCTAGCCAATGGTCAGAATATTCTCCACAGCTGAGTGGAGAGTGGGATATGACTTTCTCACGTACTCTGGTGCCTCACATTTGACCATGTCCCCTGGAGGGGGAGACCTGGTGGCACTCAGAGGAAGGACAGCAAGTAGCCAAGAAGAGACTTGATACCCTATGAGAATATATAGGGGGACGTAATCCCCCTCAGGAACAGTCATAGGGGAGGGGAATAATGGGAAAATGGGGGGGGGGAATGGGAGGATACAAGGGATGGGATAAACATTGAGATGTAACAAGAATAAATTAATAAAAAAAAAACAAAATAAAATCATAAAAAAAAAGAGCCCCATTTTCAACTAAACAGAGAATTCTCAACAGAGGAATATCAAATGGCTGAGAAACACTTAAAGAAATGCTCAACCTCCTTAGTCATCAGGGAAATGCAAATCACAACAACTCTGAGATTCCATCTTACACCCATCAGAATGGCTAAGATCAAAAACTCAAGTGACACCACATGCTGGCGAGGATGTGGGGAGAGAGGAACACTCCTTCATTGCTGGTGGGAATGCAAACTAGTACAGCCACTTTGGAAATCTATCTGGTGCTATCTCAGAAAAATGGGAATAGGGCTTCCTCAAGACCCAGCTATTCCACTCCTTGGAATATACCCAGAAGATGCTCCAGCACACAACAAGAAAATTTGCTTAACCATGTTCATAGCAGCCTTATTCATAATAGCCAGAACATGGAAACAGCCTAAGTGTCCCTCAGTAGAAGAATAAATAAAGAAACTGTGGTATATATACACTATGGAATACTACTCAGCTATTAAAAACAAGGAATTCCCGAAATTTGTGGATAAATGGATTGAGCTAGAAATGATCATAATGAGTGAGTTAACCCAGAAGCATAAAGACTTAAATGGTATATACTCACTTATATCTGCATCGTAGCCCAAGGGGCATGTCCCACCAAAGCCTTCACTTACCAAGAAACTGGGACAGAGGGGAGGACATCCTATTGGGACTCTAGATGAGAGAAGCATGGGAGAATGGCGAAGTAGAAGGATCCAGAGGGTCCTAGAAACCTACAAGTAGAACATTATGATTTGGGCCCAGGGGTCCTGCTCAAACTAAGGCAATAGCCAAGGACAATACAGGCGGTAAACTTTAAACCCCTACCCAGATCTAGCCAATGGTCAGAACATTCTCCACAGTTGAGTGGAGAGTGGGATATGACTTTCTCACGTACTCTGGTGCCTCACATTTGACCATGTCTCCTGGAGGAGGAGACCTGGTGGCACTCAGAGGAAGGACAGCAGGTTGCCAAGAAGAAACTTGATACCCTATGAGCATATACAGGGGGAGGTAATCCCCCTCAGGAATAGTCATAGGGGAGGAGAATAAGGGGGAAAGGGCAGGGAGGGAAGAATGGGAGGACACAAGGGATGGGATAACCATTGAGATGTAACAAGAATAAATTAATAATAAAAACTTTTAAAAAAGAGCCCCATTTTCCTATCAATTTATAAAAGCCATTTTTCTTTTTTTATATTTTTTATTAATTTATTCAGATTACATCTCAATTGTTATCCCTTCACTTGTATCCTCCCACTCCCCCTCCCTCCTGCTTGTTTTCACCCTAAGTATTCTCCTCCCCTAGGTCTGTGACAGAAGGGGACCTTCTCCCCCAGTATATGGTCACAGCCTATCAAGTCTCATCTTGGTAGCCTGCTTATCCTTTCTCTGAGTGCCACCAGTCCTCCTCACCAAGGGGAAGTGGTCAATATGGGGAACCAGAGTGCATGTCAGAGTCAGTACCCACTCTCCACACAACTGCGGAGACTATCCTGTCCATTGGCTGGATCTGAGTAGGGGTTCAATGCTTACTGCATGTATGTCCTTGTTTGGGGCAGTAGTTTAAGTAATCACCCCTGGGTCCAGATCAGCCCATCATGTTGCTCTTCTTGTAGGTTTCTAAGACCCTCTGGGTCCTTCTATTTCCCCATTCTCCCATACTTCTCTTACCTAGTGTCCCAATAGGAAGTCCTCACATCTATCCCAATCTCCCAGTAAGTGAAGACTTTCAAGAGACATCCCTTTTGGGCTAGTGTCCAATTATAAGTGAGTATATACCATGTGAGTCTTTCTGCTTCTGGGTTAACTCACTCAGTATTATCATTTCTAGTTCCATCCATTTGTCGGCAAATTTCAGGAATTCCTTGTTTTTAATAGCTGAGTAGTATCCCATAGTGTAAATGTACCACAGGTCTTTATCCATTCTTCAAATAAGGGACATTTAGGTTGTTCTAGGTTCTGGCTATTACAAATAAGGCTGCTATGAACATGGTTGAACATATGTCCTTGTTGCATGGTGAAGTATCTTCTGGGTATATTCCAAGGAGTGGAATAGCTGGGACTTGAGGTAGCCCTATTCTCAGTTTCCTGAGAAAGCATCAGATTGATTTCAAAGTACCTGTGTAAGTTTGCATTCCCACCAGCAATGGAGGAGTGTTCCCCTTTCTCCACATCCTTGCCAGCATGTGCTGTCATTTGAGTTTTTAATCTTAGCCATTCTGATGGGTTTAAGATGGAATCTCAGAGTTGTTTTGATTTGCATCTCTCTGATGACTAAGGATGTTGACTGTTTTTTTAAGTGTTTCTCAGCCATTCGATGTTCCTCTGTTGAGAATTTTCTGTTTAATTCTGAGCCCCATTTCTTAATTGGATTATTTGGTTTGGTAGAGTTTAATTTATTGAGCCCTTTATATATTTTGGATATTAGCCCTTTGTCAGATGTAGGGTTGGTGAAGATCTTTTCCTAGTCTGTAGGCTGTAGCTTTGTTCTGTTGACAGTGTCTTCTGACTTACAGAGAAGCTTCTCAGCCTCATGAGGTTGCATTTATTAATCATTGATCTTAGAGCCTGGGCTGTGGGAGCTTTGTTCAGGAAGTTGTCTCCTGTGGCAATGTGTTCTAGTCTCTTCCCGGCTTTCTTTTCTAACAGTTTTAGTGTGTCTGGTTTTATGTTGATATCTTTAATCCACTTGGACTTGAGTTTTGTGCACGGTGATGAATATGGGTCTACTTGCATTTTTCTACATGTAGACATTCAATTAGATGAGAACCATTTGTTGAAGATGTTATCCTTTTTCCATTGAATAGATTTGGCTTCTTTGTCAAAAATCAAGTGTCCAAATGTGTGTGGGTTTATTTCTAGGTCTTCAATTCAATTCCATTGATCCATGAGCCTATTGCTGTGCCAGTATCATGCTGTTTTAATTTCTGTTGCTCTATAGTACAGCTTGAGATCTGAAATGGAGATTCCTCTAGAGGATCTTTTATTGTATAGGATTGCTTTAGGTATTCTAGGTTTTTTGTTTTTCCATAAGAAATAGAGAATTGAGTTTTCAATGTCTTTAAAAACTATGTAAGTATTTTGATAGGGATTGCATTGAATCTGTAAATTGCCTTTGGTAAGATGACCATTTTTACGATGTTAATTCTCCCTATCCATGAACAAGCGAGATCTTTCCATCTTCTGATGTCTTCTTCAATCTCCTTCTTCAGAGATTTGAAGTTTTTTTTTTTTTTTTTTTTTTTTTTTTTTTTTTTTTTTTTTTTTTTTGGTTCAAATAAACCTTTCACTTGCTTGGTTAGATTTATTCCTAGATACCTTATATTGCTTGTGGCTATCGTGAAGGGTGTAGTTTCCCTAATTTCTTTCTCAGCACATTTGTCGTTTGTATACAGGAAAGCTACTGATTTTTTTTTTTAGTTAATTTTGTATCCAGCCACTTTGCTGAAGGTGTTTATCTGCTGTAGGTGTTCTCTGGTAGAATTTTGGGGGTCACTTATGTACACTATCATATCATCTGAGAATAGGGACAGTTTGACTTCCTCCTTTCCCATTTGTACCCCCTGATCTCCTTTTATTATCTTATTGCTCTGGCTAGAACTTCAAGAACTCTATTGAAGAAATATGGAGAAAGTGGGCAGCCTTGTCTGGTCCCTGATTTTAGAGGAACTTCCTTGAGTTTCTCTCCATTTAAACTGATGTTGGCTATTGGCTTGCTGTATATAGCCAGTTCTAGAATGGAATTACAAGATCATCTGGTCAATGTATATTTAACTTCAAAAGAGGCTGCCAGAATATCTTCCCAAGTAGTCAGTCTATTTAAAATTTCCACAGGCAATGCAGGAAGGATCCAGTTGTCTTCCATTATCACCAAGATGGCATATTTAAAAACTGTTATGCTTTTTAAATCATATGATTCCAATGGGCACTTAGTGGAGTCTTACAATGGCTTTAATTTTTGTTTTCCTGATGCCTGACAATCTTGAATATTTTTCATGTGCTCTTGGCAATTTGTACTTTCTGATGTTGAGGTATCTGTCCAAGTTCTGTTCCAGTTTTCAAAAAGTTGATTTTCATTTTTCTTGTTAAGGAGTTTCAGGGTTTTGTTGTTGTTGTTGTTGTTGTTAAAAAAAATTCTAGATGTTATTTTGTGATAGATAAATATACCAACATCTTAACTAGCTTGTGTCCAACACACTCACTTCCACAAGGCTGCATTTGTGCCCTTTCTTTGGCTCCTCCTACACCACACAGGTTCTCTTTACTGTGTTTTATTTTTGTACCATTGGTGCGAACACTTCGATCTCTGATTCACTTTGTTATTTTCTGTGCACAAGGTGTAGACTGAGGTACATTAATTTTCCAAAATGGATACTCAATACTCCACAGCATTTAATGGAATAACTAACTTCTTGCATTGAATTAAATTATCACCATGGCCAAAAATAAAATAAAGGCAAATTTCTGTTCAACAGACCTCTCTGCATAATGCCATAATATCTAGAAATCAAGACAGTTAAGCTTTCTTTATTTGTCTCTCTACATGCTCTATTTGG
Source organism: Acomys russatus (assembly GCF_903995435.1). Classification (NCBI taxonomy): domain Eukaryota; kingdom Metazoa; phylum Chordata; class Mammalia; order Rodentia; family Muridae; genus Acomys; species Acomys russatus. The sequence continues at coordinate 9,250,861 of NC_067140.1, read as the reverse complement.
CTATTTCAGATCATCTGGCATCCTGTAGAATTTCAAAACAGCTTGTCACTATCTACAAGGAAACCTTTCAGAATCGGATTTGTAACAACATGGAATTTACAGAGTTGTTGGGGGTGGAACTGGCATCTTTATGATAGTTTGTTCAGATTGGTAGCATGCTGTAGCTGATCATTTATTTAGGCTCTCAACTTCTGTGGAGTGGTGCTCAAGGTCATCCGCACATAACTAATGCCCACATTTTTCTTTACCATCACCTCTATTTCATTACCTCTATCATTGTATGCAATTTAGGCTATCTTATTGCTCTGTATCATTACCAATTAAGTATTTTTAGTCAACGCAATCTTTAGGTGCATAGGAACTAGGTTTTAATTTTTTCTAAAATTTTCAAATTGTATTAGATATATCAGTTTTTCTGCCTATACACTTATGGGATTAAAAAGGAATAGTTTTTCTGTAATAATCTGTGCTCATTTTTATTTTTTCTAAGTTAGTTGATTTACTAGTGTACTTATTTAGTCAATGCATTTGTTTTAATGTTTTTAATTTTAACATGCTATTTAATAGAAATAGTGGAAGTAAAGTTGTCTTGCATTCAATTTTAGGAGAAGGTATTTAATTGCTTACAAGTAAGCATTGTGTTAATGTATCCTGAAAACATATACCAAAATTTAAAAGCTTTTATTCTATTCTAAACTTTCAGAAATTTTTATTACCCATGAATTGTTGCTAGTTTGGCTGATGTCTTTTCTTCATCCACTGAGATAATGCTTATCATATTTTGGCTTATATTGCTCATTTTCAAAAGGTCAAATGAATATTAAAACCTAACTGCCTGATACTGTATTTGATTTGAGTGTCTCTCTCTCTCTCTCTCTCTCTCTCTCCCCTCTCTCTCATCTCTCTCCCCTCTCTCGCTCTCCTCCTCTCTCGATCTCTCTCTCTCTCTCTCTCTCTCTCTCTCTCTCTCTCTCTCTCTCTGTGTGTGTGTGTGTGTGTGTGTGTGTGTGTGTGTGTGTGTGTGATGATGTGTGTCAGCATGGGCATGTTCACATGAATGTTTGTATGTGTGAGTGTAGGCACATGTGTACCCAGTAGCAGGTGGAAGTCAGAAGACACCTATGTATTGACCCCACCTTCCAATTTGAAACAGTACCTTAACGGCCAGGGCTTCATCCATCAAGTTGTCTGGTCCATGAGCCTTTGGGGACTCTCCTATCTTTATCTCCCTCTTGCCATGAGAACACTGGGATCATAGATCCATGCTGCTATGGCTAGCTTTACATGGGTTCCTGGGGATTTGAACTTGGGTCCTCACACTTAGGTCACAAGGACTTACTCACTAGGATCTTTCACTTTCTTACTTGATTATGTGTTTATTATGAAGGTAATGCCAACCCAAAGTTATCTTGATTTTAACTCTACTTTGCAAGGATAGTTTCATAGGGCATAAGACTCTTGAACCCATGTTTCTGTTAGCCTTCTGACATTCTTCTTGTTGTGTTATCTCATTTTCCTTCTTTCCAAAGAAAGACTCATTGATAATTGAAATTTTCCTTTTGTTGTGCTCTCTCTCTTCACACACACACACACACACACACACACACACACACACACACACACACACAGAGTTTGAGCAATTTGATGATAGTGTATCTACAACTTAATGGTTTTCTCCAAAATTTAGAACTTTGGATCAGATATTAATTTCTTCATTCTCTTCTATGTCTGTGTTGGGCCTTCCAGAATAATGTGTGTTGCTTGACGTCATCTCTTAGATTTCTGGGGATTTATTCAGTTTAATGTAGTTCATGAATTCTCTATTCCTGCTTAACAATTTCTATTGACGTGTTTAATCTTCTGCATTTTTCAATCTGCTGTTGAACAAATCTGGTGATGGTTTTCTTTGTCTTGAGTGGGCATTACAGCTCAGCCCTTCAAAGACTGTGGTCTTTTGTCTCTATGCTCTTCCCACTGAGTCCTTTGAGCAGGAGTTTCACTGAGCTTGGTTTCAGTGGGGCTTTAGGAATGCATCAGCCTGTTAGCCCCTCCCATTAGCTGCTTGGTGCTGGCAGAATGTGTGACTCATCTCCAACATAATGTTTGTGAATAAATGGGTCAACAGGAAAGCTCAGAAAAGTTATCTGCATCAAACTTCAATGCGAAGTCAATCTTTTCTAGAAGAACTATGACTCTGGTGGCGTATTTATGTCTTTGTCCAAGCAGCTTTCTCTCTGAAGTAGCAGCTGAAAATTTCCTCTTCTGTCATGAACTGAGCACCCTATTCCTCATTTTCTCTTTCTGGGGGACCAGTGCAGGCCAGTCCAGTACATGTTGCAATCAAAGAGTTCTGCTTGCTGAGACAAATAATCAAATAAAAGAAGAACCTGCCAGAACCACTTCTGTCTTTGTAAAGGAGGGGATTTCTAAGTTCTTTGTTTTGGGGCCACGTTCAGACTCAGTTTATGAAAGACTTAGAATGTTTCTGAACTGTCACTTTGCGAAGATTTTGAATTTATCTACATTTAGTTTAGAAATAAATGCAAACCTGGTTGGATTTCACTTACTCAAAGGTAATCATTTATATATACTTACTTTTAAAAAGATTTATTTTAGGTGTGTGTGTGTGTGTGTGTGTGTGTAAAAGTTTGTGTAAACCACCTGCATACAAAAAGCCAGCAAAGTCCAGAAGAGGGTGTTACATTATCCAGAACTGATGTCACAAGTGGTTGTGAGCCAACATTGGGGTGCTGGGAAATGAACCTGGGCCCTCTGCAAGGACAATAAACACTCTTAAGCATTAAGCTAGCTCTCTAGCCCTGAGTACACACACATGCACACACACACACACACACACACACACACACACACACACACACACACACACTTTTAACTCATGCTGTATGTGACTCTTTCAAGAGTTTAGAATCCTGTCTTAAAGAGTCCTTAAAGCGACCTTTGTTTTGGAATGGTATTGGCCTTTGATACGAATAAGAATGGTATCAAGGCCCGCCCCCATCAAGAAGTTGAGAAAAAAGAAAATTTTCTAGAGAGATGGAGGAAGACAGGACAAAGCTCCTATAAAGTAAATGTTATTAAATATCAACAGCAAAATAAGATTTCTATGAGACACAATAAAAATATCTTGACTTATGTTTTCCTTTAGTTACAATTGTAATTGAATGTTTGTATGATGATTTTAGTGACAATTATGTTATCTCATTTAATGACATAGTAATTCTACAACTAGGATATATATATATATATATATGTGTGTGTGTGTGTGTGTGTGTGTGTGTGTGTGTGTGTTTATGTATGCATACATGCACACATAAATATATACGTTATACCTATATTACAGGTAGTGGCTTTAAGAGCTTGAAAAATGTTTTGAATTTCATTTTCAAGATCTCAGAAATACTGTGTCATAGTAAGGTGTGTAAGGATCTAGTGAGGCAGGTAACTAAGCATATAAATTTTATCTAATGAAGCAAGGGCTAAATTTACACCTATTGAAATTTTCCTTCATGTTTGTGCAGCTCTGGATAGGATTTCTCCCAGGGTGAAGTTCTAAAGACTAAGAATGAGAGTGGGTAATTCTTCTTTGAGACAGTAGCAGACTTGTGAGTCAAAGACAGGAAGCAACATGAAAACGTGAGCTTGTATCCCAGACTTTACTTCTTGGAGTTGATGCTCAAACAAAAGGGACACTGTTATGTAATTCCCAGCTGTGCCTGTGCCTGCAGCCTTGGATTGGAGCTGTGGAGAGACCTAGAAAGTAAAAAACATTGCACTGACATTGACTTGGTGTTATAGTTCAGTAGCATGAAAGTGGAAGGGATAAGAAAAACAAGAACCAAGGATAAGAACAAAAAGCAGGAAGGTAGACTGAAAGAAGGGTCCTTGCCTTGCCACGCTGGCCTTGACTTGCTGCACTGGCCTTGACTTGGCAGCTCTGCCATCTGATGAGATGCAGACACAAGACTCCTTCATACACTAATAGCGGGTTTGAGCAGCTAGACTAGGACTCCTTTGCTGGTGTTCTCCGTGTCTTAGAAAGAAGGCATTTTGTCTCTGTTACTTCAGGAAGAAAGTCCTAGAACGCAGTAGCACATTCTTGTACATTTTCACTTAAAACAATGAAGACATGTTGGAGGGAACTGACTTCAAGTTTGTAAGAGGTTTAGTGAAAAGGAACTTGCACATTGTCTTCTTCAGGGACTGTGATAAAGCACTGTATCCCAAAGCAACGTGGAGAGGAAAGGGTTTGTTTCATTTTGCAGTTTATGCTTACAGTAGTCTATCATCCAGGGAAGTCAGAGCAAGAGCTCGAAGAAGGATCCTGGATGCAAAAACTGAAACAGAAGCCATGAAGGGGTGCTGCTTACTGGCTTGCTCCTTCTGACTTGCTTGGCCTGCTTTCCTAGAGCACCCAGTTATATGATCTCAGGGATGTTATCACCCAGAGTGAGATGCGATCTCCCACATCAGTCACTGATCAAGAAACTATATCACAGTAGAATCTGGTGAGGGCATTATCTCAACTGATGTTCTCTCTTCCCAAATATCTCTAGTGTAAACTAGCCAGCTCAGTACCTATGTAGCAATAAGTCCTGATTCCTCTTAGCTCCATCCTTCAGAATCATAGTTCTTTGTGTCTTTTTTCTTCACAATTTCTTTAAAGCTTTAGTAGAGACCAGGAGACCGGTATAGATGATAGTCATAGAAAGTGAAGGCTTTGGGAAGTACTTGCTTTTTATTGTTAAAAACAGCCACCGTAGTTAGTCAATCTACCAAATAAGTACCAAGTTTCTCCTTAACCTCATGTTGGGTCCCTAGCCCAGTCTGTCAACTATGAGACTTGGACAGATGGAAACATTAGCAGTTCAAGCCACCATTTGCTTTAAGTTTGATTTCTAGCTGTTTCCAGTCTTTCTATTACTATAATCCTGGCTGATGGCTATAATTGTATTAAGAGGTAACTGAGATGTGTGTGTTCTCTGCTAACTCTTAGACTATGCAGGGAAAGAAGGTTTGCTTGATACACTTGGAAGAACCATTTGGGGATGTTTTGGCTAGGATCTGTCATTTGGAAGTTCCAGTTACACTATGGAGAAAGTTGAGGCCAGTTGCTCAAGAGCCTGGGAAACAGACAGAAATCTTAGAGGTTCTGATTTCTGCTGTCATAATTATTTGTGACAGTAATTTCCCAATACAGAGGGAGCCAGAATCAAGAAAGAAAAAAAAACCTCTTTAGTCTTGGACACAAAACAAGAGAGCCGGTTTGAAGTTCACATTTTGGTAGTCAAATATCCGAAGGGCTTTATAGAAACTTATTAAACATTGCTTTTGTTCAGAATCTCCCATGGAATGAAGGTGTTTATTTTTAACATGAAACGGAGAACGCGCTTCCAGTGCCTGTTGTTAGTAATCAAGAAAATGGTATCTCGGGGACTGGAGGGATGGCTCAGTGGTTAAGAGCACTGCCTGCTTTTCCAAAGGACCTGGGTTCAATTCCCAGCACTCACATGGCAGCTCACAACTGTCTGTAACTCCAAGATCTGAAACCAATGCACATAAATTAAAATTAAATAAATCTGAAACCAATGCACATAAATTAAAATTAAATAAAAATTAAAAAAAAAAAAAAGAAAGAAAATGGCATCTCATTCTGATTAACAGAGTTCAAGCCCATTGGTAAGGAAAAGAAGTTCCAAATCCAAGAAAGCCAGCTTTAAACGTTCCTTCTGACTTGCAAAAAGCCAGAACATGTTGGTATAGGTTGACATTGGCATCAGTATTTGACATAAAATAAAGGAGGTGAGATATGTATATTGGTGCAGTAGTGATATGGGTGATATGGAAATAGCAAACCATTTCTTTTTGGATCTAAGCACATTCATGACTGGTATTCTCTTTTCTTTCTTTTTAAAAAAATGTATTAGTTTTGCATCCCAATTTTATCCTCTTTCCTCCTCTCTTCCTGGTTACTCCTAAAAACTAATTCTTGTACCCATAGACCAGTGTATCTCTTGGCCCTCATCAGAGAAGCTTCTTCTTATTGATGATAACTTCATATAGAGAGCCTCATTTCATCACTGTGCAGAAAATAAGAGAGTGTGAGTTCTCATCCCTGAATGGGATTTATATATCATATAAATGGGATATACATATCATACCCTTCCTCACAGGGTCAAGAGAGCATTGGGCAAGAAGGAAAGATTGTAAAAGTTGAAGGTGGTAGGTAACTTCAAGGGAATGGTGTTTACTAGGTGCAGTGGGGACAGTTGTACACATGAATTCACAGTAACTGTGGCATCGTGGACAAGATCTAGACAATCTTAAGCCAGACAAAATAATACTATCAAGCAGGAGAAGAGGAATGGGCCAGAAAGCCACCACTAGCAGAGGAACTATTGGCATTTAATAACACTGGGCAAGTGATGCCTGGTAGGTTGACTACACTCCAGGCAAGGCCCCATGCTCATGAAAAATTGATCAAAATAAAAATCCCTTCATGGCACACACCTTTAATCTCAGCACTGGGAAGGCAGAGGTCTGTTTGAGACCATCTCAGTCTACAGAGTAAGCTCCAGGACAGCCAAGCTTAGGCAGTGAAAGAAACCTTCAAAACCAGAAAACTAGTGAAAACTTGTTTGAACAAGAAGGGGGTATGTGTATGTTCCAGCCCCAGAAAACAGCAGAACTTGGCAGCTTCAGCCACATGGTTCTGGCTTTAGAGCCAAGGATACAAGAAATGGGTTATGGAATCTCCCTTTGTGAAGAAGGAAAGGGTCTGGGGCTAGGCATCTGTCAGGGGTGGCCCTGCATGGAGGCCTAGAGAGGCCATTGCTGTGGAGGAGTGAAGGTGAAGCCTGTGTTGTCTTGGAGACCACAAGTTGTTGGAGATGCCAGAGCCATGAGATACCTGCCAAGGAGAGCTGCTAACAGGGAGTGGAACCAGCCAAAGAGAGAGAAGTGTGTTACAGTCAACAAAGCTGAAAGGAGTTGGAGAGCTGAAGCACACTTTGACATCAGACCTGGGCATGCAGAACTTGATGTTTGCCCAGCTTGTTTTCAGTCTTGCGTTGGTTCAGTATTTCCTCCTTATGCTCCTTTTCCTCTCTTTGAAAATTATATGTATATCCTGTGCCATGTTTCCTTTGCTGGGAAATATGCAATTTGCTTTTGATTTTGATTTTGTAGAGGTTTACAATTAAGAGATTGCCATGAGTCTCCTAGTATACTTTGGACTTTTAAACAATTGTTGAAACTGCTAAAGACTATGGGAACTTTTGGAGTTGGACTTGAATGCATTTTGCATTATAATATGGCTACAAGCCTATGAAGGTCAGAAAGTGGAACGTGGTTGTTTGAATGAAAATATCCCCCATACACTCACAAGGACTGGCACTATCAGAAGTGTGGCCTTGGTGGCCTTGTTGGAATAGACATGGCCTTGTTGGAGGAAGTTTGTCACAGATGGTGGACTTTGAGGTTTCGGAATCTCAAGCCAGGCCCAGTGATACTCTCTTTTCCTGCTGCCTGTCTATCCAGATGTAAAACTCTGGATCCTTTTCTAGCACCATGTCTGCCTGCATACTGCTATGCTTCCCACCATGACTATGGACAAAACCTCTGACACTGTAAGCCATCCCCAATTAAATTAAATTAAATTATTAAGAGTTGTTGTGGTTATGGTGTCTCTTTACAGCAATAGAAATTCTAAAGAAAATACTCTCTGTTGGTTAAAAAAAAAATGAAGAAAAAAGAGGAAGAGGAGAAAGTGGAAGAATAAGAAAAATAGGGGAGGGGGAAGAAGGAGGAAGAAGAAAAGGAGAAAGCCAGAAGTTATGTAAGTAGGAAGTTGGAAGATGGGTCTTGGAGAATTTGGGGGAGGACATATATTGTATGAAAATGTCAAAGAATGAATAAAATATTGTTTTAAATATCTTGGAGGCTGGAGAGATCGATCAGTGGTTAAGAGAGTACCTATTGTTCTTGCAGTGGACTCAGGTCCAATTCCCAGCACCCACAGAGCTGCACACAATTGTCTGTAGCTTCAGTCTTAGGGCGTCTGATGGCCTCGCCCAGCCTTCATGGACACTGCACGCTGGTGGTACATAAGCATACACACAGGCAAAACACTCATGCTTTTAAAACAAAATGAAGACTCTGGCCGGGGAAGTAGGTAGGCTAGCTGCAGAGTTTCACTTCTCCTCCCTCTCCTTCAAATCCAATCCCCAGTCCCATCCTCATCTCTGTAAGAGACCTCCTGATGAGAACTTCCCTCCTTCCAGGTTTCCATCTCCAGTGAATCACACACATCTTCCCATTCAGCCTTCCTTCCCCCCACTCCCTGCCTTAGCCCAGCGTCCAACTCTAGCAGGCATTCCTTGGGAGCCCTAAGGCTACTCCAGCCAGATAAGAGGAAGCCTAAATGTGGCTCCTCACCTCTTCTTCCTCTCTTCTATATTTAATCCTCCAGTCTAACCCCTAGTTCTATAGCAGACTACATGCTGGGGCCTCCCCTTCTCTCTGTCCCCATCTCCAGCAGATTATGCAGGTTCCCCTCCTCCTCTGCGCCCGTCTTGTTATTCCAGCTCCCAACTTCATCAGGTGTTTCCTGAGAACCCCGCCAGCCAAGCCTTGCCAGATAAGTAAGTAGGCCATGGAAAGAGGACAGCTAGCCTCAGATCTTCTCTCCTCCTCCATTAGCCCAGATCCAGAATCCCAGTCTCATCCCCAGCTCTGTAGCAGACAGTCTGTATGGCCTTCCTCGCTTTCAGCCACCACTCCCAGGAGACTCACCAGATCCTGGTGGAACACCTTGCATTCCTTCCTCCTCTTACCACCACCACCCTAGCCTAATTCCATCTCTGTTCCCAAGTGTCATCTCTTAATACCTACAGACACACCTCTACCCCCATCTAAGACCCAGTGGCCACACTTAGCATAATCCAAAAAGAATTCCCAAGCATAAAAACAAAATCAATATCAGCCAGGAGAATATATCCCCTCTGGAGCTCAGTAACCCTACCACAGCAGCCCTTGGGTATTTCAACATAGCTGAAGCACAAGACAAGGCCCTTAAAAGAGCCTTAATGAAGATGATAGAGTTACTTAAAGAGGAAATTAATAAGCCCCTTAAAGAAGTCTATGAAAAGAAAATCTGTGGAAGAAAATTAATAAAATATCTCTACCTGAATGTGAGAATAGAATCATCAATAGTGTTTTACTTTATCTTACTATAATTTGTTATACTGTGTTTTATTGATATCCCTGGGAGGCCTGTTCTTTTCTGAAGGGAAATGGAGAAAGAGTAGATCTGGGGACATGGGGAGAGGACAAGGAGGGGTGAAGGGAAGGAATATAATGTATGTGAGAAAAGCAAAAACAAACAAACAAACTCAAAACCTGACATGGATTCTTCAGAAGAACAGAAAAATCCGTAAGTGAAAAAATTTAGAACTTGAACAGGAACCTCAGAAACAAGTTTCAATGACAAAATACAAGAGATGGAAGAGAGAACCTCAGGAGTTGAAGACACAATAGGTGAAAATAGATACCTTAGTCAAAGAAAATGTGAAATCTAAAAATATCCTGGTACAAAACAGCCAAGAAATCTGGGACACTATGAAATAAGAATCAAATATAAGGATAATAGGAAAGTAGGAAGGACAATTCCCAGGTTAAAGGCACAGAAAATATTTTCAACAAAATGATAAAAGAAGGCACTTCTAGGCTAAAGTAGGAGATGCCTACCAAGGTACAAGAAGCATCAAATAGACTGGACAAGAAAAGAAATTCTCCTCTTCACATAATAACCAAAATTCTAAATATATAAAACAATGAAAGAATATTAAAAACGGCAAGAAGAAAGACTAGTTAGCATATAAGGGCAGACTATTAGAATAACACCTGACTTCTCAATTCTCTAAAAGCTAGAAGGTCCTAGACAGATGTTCTCTAAGCTTGAAGAGACAAAATATTTCATCCCAGAATATTATATCCAAGAAAACTTTCAATCGTAATAGATAGAGAAAATAAGGCATTCCACAATAAGACTAAATTTAAGCAGTGTCCATCTTCTACAAATCCGGCTCTGTAGAAGGTACTAGAATGGAAAAATACAATCTGAAGAGGTTAACTCTACCCAGAAAACACAAGGAATAAACAATTCCAGAACAACACAAGAAAAGAGGGTGAACACACACACACACCCTCACAACTACAACACCAACAAAATAGCAAGAATCAACAAATGCTGCTCATTGATATATGTCATCAACAATGATGTTTTTTTAACATTTATTTATCTATCATGTATACAGTGCTCTGGCTGCATGTACACCTGCATGCCAGAAGAGGGCATCAGATCTCATTATAGATGGTTGTGAGCCACCATGTGGTTGCTAGGAATTGAGCTCAGGACCTCTAGAGCTCTTAACCTCTGAGCCATCTCTCCAGTCCCAACAATGATCTGTTTTTAATTTAAATAATTTAATCAGATTACATGTCCATTGTTATTCCCTCACTTGTATTTTCTGATTCCCCCCTCCCTCCCTCTTTCAGAATCAACAATGACCTTAATTACCAATAAAATGACACAGACTAACAGAATGGATGAGAAAAAAGGAACCATCATTCTGCACCATCCAAGAAATGTTAACATCAAGAGTAGGTATCAGTTCAGAGTAAAAATTTGGAAAAAGATATTCCAAGTGAATGAACCAAGAGGCAAGCCAGTGTGGTCGTTTTAATACCTGACAAAACAGACTTCAAGCCAAAACTAATCAGAATAAACAGAGGAGGACACTACATACTCATCAAAGGAAAAAATCCACCAAGATGACATTTCAACTTTTAACAGCTATGCACCAAACACAAGGTCACCACGTTCATAAAAGAAATACTACTACATCTTAAATCACATACTGACCTTCACACCCTGATAGTAGGAGGCTTCAATACCCCATTCTCACCTTTGGACAGATCACCCAGACAAATACTAAACAGAGACACGCTGGAGCTACCCCATATGAACCAAGTGGACCCAACAGATATTTACAGAAAATTTCGCCCCAATACAAAAGAACATCCTTTCTTCTTGACACCTGTGGGACTTTCTCCAAAATTGACCACATATTCAACAAAAGCAAGTCTCAACAGATATAAGAAAATTGAAATGGCTCCCTCTTTGCTATCTGACCACCACATATTGAAGCTGAGTATCAATAACAGAAGAAGCAATAAACACAAAGCTTATAGACTCTGTGGAAACCGAATGACTCACTACTGAGTGAAAAGTGGGTAAAGATAAGAATTAAGAAAGAATTAAAACAAGCAAAAAGAAAAGAAGCCAAGAGGAGGCACAAATTTAGACCATCTCCTCATTGCTGGCATTCTACCTTTGAGGTCTCCCTCTTCATTCTGATGCTAATATGCCCACCCTTCCTTGGCACCCATTGACTCACCACACTGCTCTTTTTTCTTTCATTTGTTGTTTCTCATCCCCTCCCTCAGGATACCCTTTCATATGCTCCACAGAATTCTGAGTTCTAGGTAGCTAGAAAATGAGCCACTAATATAATTTAAATGAGTTCAGATTTTTACTTCTAGAATATTTCTGAATAGAATATATTCACATTTTATTTACATTTCTGTCTGTCTTTCTCTTCCCCTTTTATTCAAATTTGTTTCTTTTTCATACAATATGTCCTGATTGCAGTTTCCTTTTCTCAACAGTTTATCCCTTTGTTTTCATTTCTTCCCCTCTCTCCTCTAGATAAGACTGGTGAGAGGCAAAACTCATATTTCAATTAACACAGTGATCTCAAGTTCCAGCCATTTTCCTATAAATGGCATAATTTCCTTAATTTTTTTTTACATCTGGACAAACACCATGGTGGACATATGCCCCCCTTCCTTTACTCATCAGGTGACAGATATGTAGGCCGATCCTGTGGTATAGTTATTGCGAATATGGTGGTAATAATCATAGATATGCAGCTATTTGTGCTGCGTTCTAAATTTGATTCCCTTGGATTGAACTCCTGAGTAGTATAAATGGGTCATTGTATACTTCTCTATTTAGTGTTTTGAGGGATGTTCACACTGATCTTCAGGGTGGTTAGATTAGTTCACATTCTCTCAGCAGTATATAAAACTTTCCTTTGTCCTCACCGCCTCACAGACCACTACTGTCATCCAAATAAACAACTCAAAAATTTAAATAATAAAAGAACAAATTATTCTGTCAATAAAAGTACAAGTGAACTCAGTAGAGCCTTCCTAATGAAGAACAAATGTTCAATAAAGTCAATGAATGGCTGGGATCACTTACTGCTCCCCCTATGACACTTTAAGATTTTTTAATGGAAAAGACTATGTGCTCTGCACCACCACACTGTTCTTTGTGCTAATTGTCATTTTCAATATACAATTTTCACCCTAGAAGGACCTTTGATAAATATTTGCTGAAATTGACTTATAAGTATATTTATTTTCAGTAAGGTTTGCTTTTTATCTCAATGCTTTCTAGAGGAGATAGCATTGCATATAAAGGTTCTGTCATTTCCATTTAAAAATCACATGTGGTTGAATCATATTTCATTATATTAAAAGATAGTTTTGAAATATCAGTACATTAAATCCTTTCCTTCAATTTTTTTCCAAAATGAGACATACTTTCATGTCGACATGCATGAAAATATTTCCCAGGAGCTTCTTTTTATTGTATGTTTTCACTTACAACAGACAAACTTCTAATGATCTCTATGCTTTATCCGAGAAGTAAAAGAGAGAGTGAAGCTGACAGATAACAGAAAACAAACTTAGTGTTCAAATGGTAGCAAAATATTTGTATTAAGATTTTATTTCAGTGTTGCAATCTTTAGATAGTCACAAGAGTTAGAGGCAGGAAGCCTCTTTCAGTTTTGAGACGATCTCCCTCACAGCCTTTTCCTTTGTGCCATGCGTTGCTGGGTTGTCCAAGAATTATGATTATTGTGCTCACAGATACCTGGGGAAGTGTACCATCAATCACCAAAATCAATTGTCTTTCAATCTGACCTTCTTCCTCAAGTGTAACATGTACCTTCCAACTAAAACCTATTTAATTTCCTTGTTTGGGAGTTGGTCTTTACTGTGAAATATTGTGGATTATTTTCTGACACATGACCCTGGTGAAATTAAACACTCTGTCCATTGGTCACTGGTTCTACAGGGAATATACAGAATCTTCTGTCTTCCAGCATTCTTCCTTCCATGCCTGTGGGAGCCGCAGCCATGGCCAATGTTAGGAGTTTCTGTTCTTTGAAAGGAGAAAAAGGAGAAAGTGAAACAGAAAGCAAAGGACTCATCATTTGTTTATCATAAAAATAAGTTATCAAAATACACATGAACAGCACTAAAGAGTCAGTGCATAAAGGTATTCATTTTTACCCCATGAATTCAGCTTAGATGATAAACATTTTATTTTCAGCACATATAAGAAGCTTCTATCTTAAAGACTGTATATTAAGCAGTCTAAACTCATGAGTGGAAAGTAAAGGCAAGATTAAACTTAGCTATGGACCATGTTATTTTCTAATATATTATTGCTTTTTAGAAAGATAAGTTTATATCAATGCACTAGAAAATGAGTCAATACAATTAAATAAATTCAGATTTACTTCTAGAATATTTCAGAATAGAATATATTCATATTTTCTTCCATTCTTCTCTTTTTTCTTTCTTTCTTCTTCCTTCCTTTCCTTTTTTCCACTTTATTAAAAATAGCTTCTTTGCTCATACAATGCATCCTGCTTACGGTTTCCCCTCCTCCCACTCTTCCCAGTTCCTCCTCCCCTCACATCTGGATCCACTCTCTCTTTATTTCTCACTAAAAATGAACGGGGTTCTAAAAGGTAACAGCAAAACATAACAAAGCAAACTACAATAAGCTAAAACAAAAGCATCACATGGAAGTTGGACAAGGCAAACCAGCCAAAGGAACAAAGGCCCAAGGAAAGGCAGAAGAATCAGGAACCTACTCATTCGCACACTTGGGAGTCCCATAAAAACACTAAACTGAGAGCCGTAATCTGTATGCAGACCCTTGCAGGCCCTGTGATTGCTGCCTCAAGCTCTGTGAGTTCATACAACCTTCGCTCAGTTTATTTATTTATTTTTTTTTCACACATACGGTTCCCCTTCTTCCCAAAGAAGAGGAGGCCCCCAATTGTTACCAATCCACCTTGAATCTCAAGTTACTGCAGGACTAAGCACATCTTCTCCCACCTAGGAGTGATGAGGGAGCCCAACTAGGGAAAAGTGACCAACAGTAGGTAGGAGAATCAGAGACAGTCCCTACTCCTATTGTGAGGGGACCCACATGATGACCAAGCTGATATGCATATGGCTCTAGGTTCTTTCCATGCAAGCTCTTTGAGTCAGTCTCTGTGAGCCCAGGTTAGATTACCCTGTCCTTGAGCCCTCTGGCCCCCCCCCCTTATCTTTTTTCCCACTCTTTCACAGCACTCCCCAAGCTGGGGGCCATTGCTTGGCCTCGGGTCTCTGCATCTGTCTCCATCAGCTGCCGGATGAAGCCTCTCAGAAGAAAGTTATGCTAGGCTCCTCTCTACAGGCACAGCAGAGTGGTCTGCCCTCTCGCGTGGGGTGGGTCTCAAGCTGGGCCAGTCACTGGTTTGCCATCCTCTCGATCTCTGTTCCATCTTTGCCGCTGTGCTTCTTATAGACAAAAGACATTTTGGGGTGAAGGTTTTATGTATGGGGCGGTGTCCCCTTCCCTCCACTGGGAGTCCCACATGGCTACAGGAGATGCCAACTTTATGCTCGTTAACATTCATTGCTTGGAGTCTCAACTAGGGTCACCTCTATTGACTCCCAGAAGCCTTCCCTGTCTTAGAGATGCTTCCTCCCATGCAGGATTTCTGTTCTCTCTCCCAGTTCTTCTCCTCGCCTGCTCTCCTCCTCTCTTTGCCCACCTGATCCCTTGCTCAGTTTATTTAGAAGGCCTTGTTCTCCTGGTGTCCTCCATCCCTCCATCTCTCTTACACTCTTCGCCTCCTCTTCCACTAGGCTCTCTGTGCTCTGAGATATGGGATTTGATGGAGGCATTCCACTTAGAGTCGTGTGCTCCAAGTTCTCTTTCTCCGCATAATGCCCAGCTGTGGGTTTCAGGATTTATTCTCATTTGCTGCCTGAGGAAGGTTCTCTGATGATGACTGAATAAGGCACTAACCTATTAATATAGCAGAATATCATTAGGAGCTTTTAAAAAAACAGTAGTATTTAGTTTTACCATAGGTCTCTGAGTATCTAGTCTCTGGTTCTTGGTCACCAAAGACGTATCAGATAAGTGTTCCTTTTCATGGGGTGGGCCCTTAGTCAAGTTGGTCATTAATTGCTTACTCCAGCAATTTTGTGTCACCGTTGGCCTAGCATCTTTTGCAGGCAGGACTGGTTGTAGATCAAAGATTTTGTGACAGCTGTGCATGGTGGTGCATACCTGTAATCTCAGCACTCAAGGAGGCAGAGGCAGATCTTTGTGATGTCGAGGCCAGCACTGGTTTACAAAGCGAGCCCAGGACAATGTTATACAGGGAAATCCTGTCTCACAAAAATAAAATAAAATAAAATAAAATAAAATAAAGGAAAAAAAGATTTTGTGACTAGATTGTTGCTCATGTTTATCTTTTGGTAGCCTGCAAAGTAACTTCCCCTACCAAAGCTATTAGAATCTAGGGGTGAAGACTGTAAGCATCAGCTTTGCCTCTCTATGTTCAGTGAGTTATCTTTAGCAACTGAGCCTTGATGTCAGATTGCGGAGAGCAACCTATTGTCTTGGCAACAGCCTGGAATTTTTTTAAGCACAACCATGGGGCCCCTTTGGCCAACAACTCCATTTGTTGCCACCTGGTCCCAGTATTGGAACCTTCATTTGGAGACAACAGATGGCCAGCTGGGCCTCTGTGTCCCTCATTATTTGGTGATTCACTAGGATGGCCTCCATATATTCTAAGAAGTTTCCATTGTACTAGGTTTCCACACCATAACTCAAATGTCCCTCAACCATAGCCTTCTCTCCCACATCCTCTTCCTCAACACTATCTCCCCTTTTCTTCCCCACCTGACCCTCCTATTCTGTACCGTCAATCCCAAGTCTATCCATAAAACCCATTGTTTCCCCCTTGAAGGGAGTTCTATGTATCCCCCCCCCCCCCAGTGCTTTCCTTTATACCTAACCTCTCTAGAAATCTGTCATTTTGAAAGGGCTTCAGCTACGGGGTGGAGCTTAATAGTTAGACAGAAATACAATGAGTTTGATTTCATAATTCTAGGCTTGATAGAATTGAATTCTTGCATGCATGATATACCGAAGGACTACTTGCGAAAGAATCCTATTAACCAATGAAGGACACAAGATGAGGGACAGAGAGCTCAGAAGTCTCCTCTTGTGATCACACTCCAGGGTTCCTCCCCTCACTCTATTGCACAAGTGGCTACACTACTATAGTCTTGTGTAAGTTTCTGAAAATGAGCCACCTTCAGAGGTAGAGAACTATGATGCATCTAAACAACACAACTCCTATCAACCATGGAAAACCCTACAGAAGAGATTATTAAAAGCTATTAGCAGTTGGGCGGTGGTAATGCACACTTTTAATCACAGCATTCAGGGAGGCAGATTTAGATGATTCTCTGTGGGTTCAAGGTTGACCTGGTCTACAGAGTGAGTTCCAGGACATCCAAGGCTATACAGAGAGCCCCTGTCTCAAAACAAACAAAACAAAACAAACAAACAAAGCTATTAGCATCTAGAAGCCCCAGTAAATCAACAGCAAGGGCACAACACCAGCAAAGAAGAAGCAGCCACAAAAAGATATTGAAGGAAAGTGAGATATGATGGAACTTCAATTAGGCCTTTTGAAAGTCACAAGCAGTAGATAGTTACAAAGTTCTCACGTATTTAATCCCAGCACCCAGGAGGCAGAGGCAGACGGATTGCTGTGAGTTCGAGGCCAGTCTGATCTACAAAGTTAGTCCAGGATAGCCAAGGCTACACAGAGAAACCCTGTCTCTGAAAAAAAGAAACGATTTGCCTAATGAAAGCATCATATGGGAATTTAGCCGTGTGGAGGTCTTCATGATGAAGAGATCCCTTTGCATCAGGAAAGGTGGGGGAAAGTTAGTCCCTGCAACTCATCTGCCAGTAACTTTCCGTATACACAGAAACTGCCATTCTTCTTCAGGATGTGTGTGAACTGGGGACAGTTGATTTCTCATCCACAAATAGGGCCTATATCATGTTACCACCGAAACAACGCCAGGCTCCATGACTTCTGTTCCTGTGCCTTGTCTCTTCTGTATAACTTTGGAAATGATTATAAGGCTACCACAAAGAAACCTCAGACGTTTTCCTTAAGAGTATTCTCTGGTGCTGTAACACATTTTATATAAGTTCTGCTTATTCAGGCTGTGTATCTTAACTTCTTTACCCTGTAAAACCCATGTGGATCACAAACTCATGTGTTAAAAAATACAAAGGTTTTACAAAACACATATAGGCATATTTTACATGTGCTTGCACACACACACACACACACATACACACTCACATACACACAGAGGGAAGTGGCTCATGGATAAACTTGAAGAAATATTCACTGTAGAAAATAACTACTAAAACAACTGTGCCTCTGTGACCATATAATCAACTAACCAGTCGTTAATAAAACCAGAAATTCAAAAGTCACAGTTCATAGAATGCTACAGATGATAAGAACTCAGTGGTTCCCCACTGTAAACTTTCTATTTACAGAATATGGCCTGGGCATTGGCTTTCCCACATGTTACATGACTTTTTGGCAAGGCATTTCCACAACCTATGCCTCAGTTTCTTCTTTCATTAGTAACACACTTAGTTCATTGGTCTATAATAGAAATAAATGGGTAATGCTTCCAGAATCCTCAAGACTGTCTGACACAGAGTTAAGGCCATATTTGTTAATTAAGTATAACTAAACAAAATAAATAACTTGCCCATGGTCAGTTAATTGATTAGCTCATCTTATTAAGAGGTTATTGAATTAATATAAAATATGAATATGCATCTATAGTTATAACAATTTAATTACAAGTAATTAATAGAAATTAACCAGTATGCAAAGGTGTCAGAACCTCTTCACACTTCAATCCATCAATGATAGGACTATTTAAAAGCGTGGCTTTCTGTTCACATAGGGACATTTTATTTCTCATTCCTGTTTCTCCATTGAGTTACATCAGGCAAGAGATTTGATACATCAAAGGCATTGCTTCCCTCAATATAAGGTCTCAGTAATAATAGCCAACAAGCTATAATTACATGCTGAGGTTTCTGGAAGATTAAATGTAAGAGTGTATGCTTAGAGCATGGGGCAAAATTAATAAATAGTAGAAGCTATGGTGCCAATATTGTTACTTCCAGCATCTTTTAAAGAATTCACATTACAAGTCATTGAGGCAAACTAGACACATGTATGGGTTCATTATATTGAATATTAAAATATTAAATACATAACTCTCTTTTGTCTATACTATATGCTTTTTAACCATCCTTAATATTAACTGAAGTATTTTCCTCCTCTCTCAGAAGCCCAGGCAGAAAAGCATAGGCCCCAATGTCTTTGCACCTAGTTTTGTCTCACGGATGTGTCCCTGGTTAACAATAATCCGAAGCAGAACCAAAGGGAATATTAACATAACATGCCATCATAAGCTTGGAAACTCTGGTCTTATACATGGCTGCTTTCCTGGCTTATTCAGTGTAGTTGCAGTCCCTACTAGACAAGCAAGAAAGGGCTTGGGTAGCCACAGTATTGTTTATCTTAAAGCTGGGAGTAAGGCTGAATTTTTAACAGTATCTTAAGAACAAGCTACAGGGATAGCTCTGTGTCCATCTTCATGCAAAAAAGCATGTCATAAAATTACCCATGGCTCATCCCCCCACATTGTATGTATATGTGAATACATTTCAATTCACACGTAACCATTTACAATCACCTTCATTGATGAGGGAATGCAGAGGTCACCCATCAATAATTAATATTTAGAAAAAAATTGTGCTACCTGAGATAATCCTCAACTTAGCTCTGACTGTTGGGCAAACTGAGAAATAAATTGATCTCTGCCTTTCGTGGGAGTTTATAGTCACAGCACTCCAGTAGTAGGAGTCTCACAAAACTATGCTCTGGATGGTGGTATATAATGCAATTTTAATTAGGACAAAGATGAGTTCCCATTGGGACTGTACTGACTTTAAGGAACGGGAATCAGAAATCCTGGTTGTGGTGGTGCACACCTTTAATTCCAGCACTCCAGAGGCAGTGCTGGCAGGCAGATCTCTGTGAGTTCAAAGTGAGCCTGTTAGACAGAGCAACCAAGTTAGAGGACGGCCAAGGCTACACAAAGAAATCCCATCTCAAAAGTCAAAAAAAAAAAAAACAAAAAACAAAAAAACAAAAAAACCCAATACTTAGGCAAGTTCTTAGTTCAAAGTCTTATTATACAATAGCTAGAGACATTCCTCTGTTTAGATTTATGCTTACCATATTTTAAGGATTAATTATGCTAATTGTCAGATAAAATCATGTATACTTACCGTATATAGCCTATTCTTTAAAAATGTGGATACATTGTGGAATGCCTAGATGGGACTAATTAACACATGTATTACTTCATATGAGATGTTTTGAAATTTTAAAAAATTCTAAAAGAATGTTCCTATAACGATCATCATAAATTGACTCATTAGTAGGGTGTGATGATATGTGCCTGTAATGCCAGGACTCAGACGATAGCATGGTCAAGAGTTCAAGGACATCATGGGTTACAAGGCCAGCCTAGGCTACTAAGCGAGACCTTGCATCAAAAAAATAATGTACTCCAATTTTATGTAATACAAAAAAAATTCCTGAAGTTAGCCCACCTACCCAACAGGAGGGTGAGTGTGCCTCTCAGCCTCCTCCAAGCTGCTGCTTTGACCAATCATATTGCGTGTCGTCACCTCTAATATTCTGCTTATCTTCAGGCAAAATAAACGAGAATAGAGAAGGGCATAAATGTTTCCTAATATACTTTTAAATAATTTTCTTCTAAATCCCTTTGGTTCAACTTTGGATTATTATTAACCAGAAACACATCCATGACAAAGCTAAGTGCAGAGACTCTGGGGCCTGTGTTTCTGAGAGAGAGGAAAACACTTCAGTTAATATATTAAGAGTCGTTCAAAAGCACATCGTGTAGACAAATGAGAGTTAGGTGTTTATTTTAATGTTCCTTTAAATTTTATAGTGTATAATTCCCCTATGAACAAATACATTTTAAATGTGGATTGATTCCCAACGAGACTAGTAAGTGCGGTGGCTGACTACAGAGAGGCAACCTCACAGAGATGATCTACAGTGTCGTCAGCACACAACTGCAGTGGGGTTCTAAGAGACAGGACAAGAAAGACAACTTAATCATGTCTGGATGTGAGTGGTTATGTGTGTAGGTGTGAGAATGTATGTGAGAGCATGTGTGTATGTAAGTGTACGTGACAGGACATCTGTATGTGTGATTGAATAAGTACGTGTACCTGCATGTGTGACTGCATGCACGTATTTGAGGGTTTGTGTGTGCATGTGTGTATATGTGAATGCATGTATGTTGTGGATGAATATGTATGTATGGGAGTACATGTGTGTGAGAGACGGCATGTATGTATGTATGAGTGTGTGTTTATGTGTGTGTGTGTGCCTATAACAATAGACACATATGCATAAAAACAACTGTCCCGCGTCAGTTCGCGGAATACAGCACAATATTTGAAAGCACAGCATTTTGCAGCAGAGAAAAACAGCATGTTTAGAAGCCGTGCTTTCAAACCTGTGATTGTGTCCACAAGTGCATGCATTATGACTGAGAGGCAGCATCTGGCCCATGTCAATGCTTGCCCAGTGATTTTGCCTTAGTAGGGTGGCCCAGGGTGCTGCTAATCTCGATAAGAGGTAATGGAGAGGATCTCCTCATTAGCTCAGCTTGGAGAGGCCTCATCCAGGCACCTGAAGTGTCAATAAACCCCGGCCTTTAATGGTATTGGCTTAGTGATAACAGCACTGCATACTCTGTTTGTCCTTACAAGATTTAACCCTAGCTGATCCCTTCGGTAGGGGCACATTATAAGAGGGTGGACTAGAACAGCTGACATCCCTTAGAAGCCACCGTGGGTCCCCACTAGTTGTTCTGTTCAGCATTGAATTTGCAAAGAGAAGCCAAAAATGTGTCCTTGACTTTATAGACATAAACTATAAAATAGTGCAGATGTGGTGGGCTCATAAAATCCTCAGCTAAGGGAGTCACTGCCAGTGACACAGTGCTTGCCGAACAACATGAGGACCCAAGTTTGAACTCCAGCACCCATGTAAAAGGCCAGGGAAGTCTATGCCTGCCTGTAACCTCAGAGCTGCGAGGTAATAAACCCGGAGTGTTGCTGGGAACTTCTGGTTGCACTCCCAAATCCAGGCTCAGTGGGAGACTCTGATTCAGCAGAATAACGTAGAAAGTGATAGAACAGGTACCGCGTGTCCTCCTTTGACCCTTGCATCAAAGCACTCATGCCTCTCTCTCTCTCTGTCTCACTCTGTCTGTCTCTCTGTCTCTCTCTCTGTGTCTCTTTCTATCTCTCTTTGTCTCTCTGTCTTTCTGTCTGTCTCTCTGTCTTTCTGTCTCTGTCTCTGTCTCTCTGTTGCTCTCCATCTCTCTCTCTCTTTCTCTGTGTCTCTGTCTTTCTGTCTCTGTCTCTGTCTCTCTCTGTCTCTGTCTCTCTGTTGCTCTCTGTGTCTCTCTCTCTGTGTCTCTGTCTCTGTTTCTGTCTCTGTCTCTGTCTCTCCGTTGCTCTCTGTGTGTCTCTCTCTCTGTGTCTCTGTCTCTGTCTCTGTCTGTCTGTCTGTCTGTCTGTCTGTCTGTCTCTCTCTCTCTCTCTCTCTCTCTCTCTCTCTGTTAAAGTATGTTGACAGGCCCCAGAGGAAGAGGATGCAGGCAGTTCAGACTTGATAGACTGAGGTCAGATGATAGGTGAGGAGGGCTCCCCCTTTCTGAGGACTAAAGGAGAGGAAGAGGGATGAGAGAGGGGGGGGGCACTGGGAGGAGGTGAGGGGGGTTGCAATCAGAATGTAAAGTGAACAAATTAAAAATAAAAAAAATAAAAAACAAACAAGCAAAAACCAAAACCAAAGTCTTGAGGAAACAACAAGAGCCTAATTAAGATGGTAAAATGAAGATATTAAGTCAAAAGTGCAAGCAGAGCATACAGAGGGAAAGAAAATAACAAGGTGCCCAGCAGGCTGAATAGTAATATACATGTATGGCTTTAATGGCAGCAAGCAGCACTGCCTTCCATCTGCTTGTGGAGGAAAACAACTCCATCTCTGGCCATGTTCACCATATCCTGACTGAAAATCTGGTTCTTATTTAGGCTCTACTTTTGTTTAGACTGAATTGTTCATGTATAATTTACATAGCATGAAAGCAACAACTCTATGAGGTTATTTCATTTTTATATCTGTGCAACCAGTACCAATTAGGTTTTCAACAACCCCGTCATCTGAAGTTGCCGGCATGTTTACTTTCTGTCACTCGGCTCCCATCCTCAAGCTACCTCTGATTTGTTTTCTCTACACATGGGCTCACCATTTCTAGATATTTTCTAGAAAGGAATCATTACAACATGCATGTGTGTGTTGAAGTCCTTTTGGCTTATTGCAATCACTCAAGATTTAAAAATTGTATGCCCAGGCCCACTGGAGAAGTGGGACTTGTTTGGCCAGTGTTTCAAGCTATTTCCATATTTGCTGACAAGCAGGGCCTCCATCCATTTATTTAATGATAACAGTCTTTAATTTTAGTATCCTTTATACCTGCATCTAAATAAGGATAACTACACAATAGCCTAAAATAATGGTAGTGGTGACAGAGACAGCAGCCATGACAGATAGGGTGAACTTAAAGTCCCCCCCCCCCCTTGATGAAAACATTGAGAACTCCGTTTAATTTTCACATCTGCTCTCTGAGGTTGCAATAACTCATTAGCGTATATACCGGGATTGGCACTAGATTAGATGAACTGACATCTGAGCTCCTTTTATTTCTGGATGTGAGACTTTGGAAGAGTCATTCAACTACAAACACCCCATTAAAGAGCTTGGCGTAGGGTTGGTACATGGCATTTGCATCCTCCATATTGATTGACATCATCCTTATTTCACAAGGAGGGAAGATGAACTGTGGCCTAAGAACCAAAATATCTTCACCATCCCTCTACCTGCATCGTACAGAAATGGCTTTGCTGCGTCTTCCCTTTATCTTTCCAGACTTGGACATTAAAGTCGGCTCATTCTGGCCTCATGTGCTGCTGATCACATTTAGATAGTTCGACAAACCTTGCCCTGGCTCATCTCAGCCAGTATAGTAAATTCAAAACAAAGAACTGTTTGGTTTGCCATTCTTATCCCTTTTTAATTTCCTTGCATTCCTGGGCATTCTATAAAGGTTGGGTTGCAACAGTGTTTGCTTCACCTCTGCCCTCATCTGATGCAGTGGTGGTTATGTGCTCTCTGACAGGTGAGCAAATCATAATAGGGGGAGAAGGAGGAAGTTAGGAGATCACTGCCACACAGAGTTTGCCTCATAGACAAGGACCCTCTCTGGCACCGTTCACTGAGATTCAGTGAGGCAAAATCTCAGTGAACGGTCCCAGAGAGGATCCTCATCTGAAGGAGGGCTCAGTGATGGTAGCATTATCAAGCACAGAAAGCATGACAGTGTCAGGAAAGCTGGTACAGCCAGTAGAAGAAACAATCACACTAAAACATGAGCATACAGGGAAGACAAGAAGATTTTTTATTTTATTTTATTTTATTTTTTTGGTTTTTTGAGACAGAGTTTCTCTGTGTTCCATTGGCTGTCCCGGACTCACTTTGCAGACCAGGCTGGCCTCGAACTCACATCGATCCACCTGCCTCTGCCTCCCGAGTGCAACAAGAAGATTTTTAAATGCAGTTTTATGAAGAGCAGCCAAAAGATGTTGGAGAGTTGGGAAACTTTTAGTTTGCCCACGTGGGGCAAGCCTGCAGCTCCTAGGACTGATGGAGCTATCAGCTGCGTTAAACCCCCCTCCCCCCCCGGTTCCATGGCTATTCTGGTGGGTGGGAAGTGTTGGAAGAGTGTCTGCACATTTGAAGCTGTGCTTGTACTCACAGGGCATGAGAAGAGTTGGAGCCAGTGCTGATGACTGGCTTGCTGGTGGCCAGCACTAGCTCCAGATAGCTTGCTAGTTTGTTCTCCTTTATCCTTACCAAAGCACAGATCGTGAAACCCTTTATGTTGTAGATTAGGAAGCAGAGACACAGAGAACTCTGCAGCTATAAGTAGCCCCCGCCCCTGTATTTAATCCCTTATTACTTTGCTATCCACCTCCAAGAACTGCACGCCTTTCTGAAGGGCGTCTAGTGCCTGTCTCTTAATTAGTCAGACATTACTTAGAGACTTGTTGACTGGGTCTGCTAATTTTGAAAATCTCACCTCTGCTTCCACACAAATTAGGATCACAACCAATGACTATTATATAAACGAATGGAAGTAAATAACTCTCTCCAAGTTACAAGATAACAAGAAAAACCTGAAGTCGGAGAAAACCTGAAGTGTCTAATTTAAAAATGTAACAACTTTGGATGAATTATTGAGGTAAACCTAGTGTCTTCTCACTAATGACAAGTAAGAAATAAGCGCAGAAGCACTTGTGGCATGCAGCTTCACGGGACTCCCTGTAGTTCACGTATCTACCTGTCTGCATATGAGCACGCACATTCCTGTGTTCATTTCATCAGTAAAGAGAAGGCCTAGCTAGTGCAAAGTATGATGTCAAACCTCCGGATGCAATAGCTGACAAAGCCAGATAAGACTCCTGACATCACAGACCTTGTGCTCTGGTGAGAAACAACAGAAAAGGATTGGGTGGAATGGTCAAATGAAAATGAACAAATAGCAGAAGAAGATATACGCCATGCACAGAACCAGCTCGGGAGAGCAACTTTATCTGACAAGGAAATTGGAGATTGATTTTTATATCTACAAACCGACTTGATTCCTGTCTCGGAGATACTGGGCAGACTCTCCATCTTCAGCAGAAGTTGGCCAGTGATGTGTCTTTCAGTTGGTTATGCATGGCAACTACAGCAAGGGTTTCTCAAAGTGTATGTTTGTTTCAGAAAGTGATCTAAGCAGGATGCATTTAATAAGTAACTTATTTGCAATTAAATTTCGTATGAGTCCATGTATTTGAATGTTATCAATGTCTAATTTTACAAATTTTACTTTTAAGAAACCAAGAGTATAAGACATACTTTTATCTCCTCTTTTTGTGGAAGGAGGAAAAGGAAAGGGAGAATTATGTGCTTATAGTCTTAAAAGTAGGAGATAATTAAATTTTAAATGAATTAAAAGCCCATATATGTATATATACATACATATGTATGAAGTGCTCTAGAAACAATGTTTTATTTATTTCCAATCAATTATAAGCATAAACTATGAATCACCCACAGCATATAGTTGACCTAGATCAAATGAGATTTATGACCCAAGTGATTTAGAGGTTGGAGGTGTTTCTAACAGGTGAGTAGACATGTGACAATTCTCAGAATTTAGGGCACATTGAACAATCAAGGAGGGCATGGTCTGGTTTGTTGCCAGGTAGGGCTTCTCAAACTCAGCAGAATTGGTGGGATAATTCTTTGTTGCAAGAGGCTGTCCTGTGTGTTTAAACTCTTAGCCTTTACGCATGAATTCTAACAGCAACACCACCACCTTGTCTGTGAAATTCCAAAGCGTCTCCAGATATTGTCAAATATCTGTTAGTAATAAAATCACTTTTGCTTGAAAACCATTGCTTTCTGGCATTTTAAGTTTGAAGAACAGGAAAGGAATCTACATGGACATGCTTGACGAGGTCATCGGTGTAGGATCAGAGCGACTATAGTACCTGGGATGTAACGTTCAGTAAGGAGTCACATGAAATGGTCCCCGAAGGCAGAAGTCATGAAACCACGTATGGCAGGCACAGGTGAGACAAAGGGAACTCTTTTAGAAGTCACTTAGGTGAAGAATGGAAGGCCAGAGAAAGAAGAGAAAACAGTACTGAACTCAAAGTCAGAGGCACAGAAAGTTCAAGGTCAAACATCCAAAAAGATTCAAGTGTATTGCCACGAATGCTCCAAGAACCTCAGAATATTAGCCATACTTCTTTAAACTTATCACTTTATTCTAAAATTAGTTGAGAAAGTTGTGTAGTTAAATATAATTTTGACCAATAACAATTAGAGCTCCAGCCCAGGACTAAAGAAGATTCCATGACTAAAAATACATTTTAAAAATAATTGAATTACTAAGACAAAGGGGGTAGGTGTTGGTTTTATCTTAAGCAGGCTAACAACAAATAAAATATTTGGGCTTAAACAAATGGAGTAGCGAGATGAGTCATTAGCTCTTCCTGTGATTCTGTTTGTGGTGCTTCCAATTGGATTTTAGTTCTATCAGTCTACTTTCATTCTCTCCATGTCCAAAATGCAGAATAATGGCTGTTCCTTGCGGGCCCATCTTTCCTAAATTCAAAACAGCATTACGTGTATTACTCTTGTGTATTTTCCAGGAAAGATTCTGATTGGCTTAGCCTGGATCAGGTACCAAGCCGTGAACTGATAAATTATGACCGTGTGGATAGCAATCTTGTCAGTGGAAGATGGCTAATGGACTTAGAAGAGAAAAGAAATAAAAGGGTGTCTTAGTTTAGATTCTACCTATTGCTGTGATAAAACGCCATAACCAAAAGTACAGTGGGGGAGGAAAGCATTTCTTTTAGCTCTACTATTGTAGTCCACCATGAAAGAAAATCACGGCAGGAACTCTAGGCAGGAGTGTGGCAACCTTGGAGGTGTGGTCCTTTACTGACTTGAGTCTTGATTCTGCTTTCTTATACAAACTGGTTACCACCTACCCGCAGGGGTCTGAGCCCTCCTACATCAACCATTAACTTTAAAAAAATGTTCCATGGAGTTGCCTACTGGTCAGCCTGATGGAGGCATTTTCTCAACTGCCTCTTCTCAGATGCTCCTGACCTGTGTCAAGTTGATAAAACAAAACAAAACAAAACAACAAAACACTAAGCAGCGCAGAGACCTTTCCAAGAGAGGGAACAATTTTAAAAATTGGCAGGGAGGGGCTGGCAACAAGAAGTCAAATGTTATGGAAAAGTTCCTCTGTGGATTAAAAAACGTGATATCTTGAAAGCTGAGTTTGGGGCATCTGGAAGTAATGGAGTGAGTGATAATCAGCCTTGAAGCAAGAACTGTCAAGATGTACATCAAGTCCATTTGGGGACGGTGAAGGTGAGGATGTGGTCGGGGCACGGGAGAGGAGGGGATTCTTGAAGGAGAGATAAACCTCTTTTTTAGGATCCCAAGTGCGGGATTGGAATGGTCTCCTGAGAGAACAGGTGAGGTTAATCCACTAGAAGAGCAACCACCTCCTGCAGGAGCTTAATTGTTGCCAGCTGAAAAGATCCCGTGAACAGACTCTGGGAGGAGATATATAAATGAGCCCAGAACTGGAGGTGGGGCTTTTTTGGAGACTTAGGATAGTTTTGGCTGTTCATCGCTGCACTTTGAGACACTCCTGGAGAGAACTGCTCGAGGGAAGGCTTCGGCGCTCTGGCTCAAGCTGAGGTTCTGGGTTTTGGTTACTCTAGGTTCCAGCAGAAGAAATCCTGCAGATTGTACCAGGAGAATCGTTCCTGGGAACTGATATCCTTACGGTTTTGTTATTGTGTCCATTAATCCTCATTTCCTATTGTTTTGGTTAGTTGGATTATAAGTGACGTATGCTCAGTCACTAAGTTGGTAATCAAATATATTGGTTAAGAAAATTGAGCCTACAGATGCTAGCTAGAGACCAGCCAATAGGACTTGGTGATATAGACTATCTCTGTGTATATGGGACGAGACAAGGTTGGGAGTTAAATGACAGTCCCAAGGCATGCAAATTAATGATTCTGGAGAAGATGGTTATACTGATTTGGTGATTACATGGAAGAAGTAGAAGGTGATAGAATTTAGCAGGTGAAAGATCGGCTATATAAGTGACTCACCTTTCTGTGTGCATCTTTCTGTGTGTAGGTGTAAGTACACATGTGTATACATGTATGTAGAGATCTCTGGTGTCTTTCTGTTTGTTTGTTTGTTTGTTTTGTTTTGTTTTTATTGCTCTCCAACACTGTGTTCGGGACAGGGCCTTCAATTGGTCCCAGAGACCCATGATTGCATAGACCGGCTGACCACGGAGCTCAGGGCTATTCCTGTCTCTCCCTGCCTGCCCAGTACTGGCATGAGAGGCGCATGCCGACCTGATGGGCTTCTGACATGGGTTCTGGGAAGCCGAACTCGGATCCTCATAGTTGCGCAGCCAGCAACTTACCAGCTGAGCTATCTCCCAAACCCTGGCTACTCTTTTTAAAGCTAAAAAAAAAAAAAAAATCTCAGTGAAAAAGATAGTGCTTTTTGCAATACTTCCTTCTATTTATTGGAACTTTGCATGAAACAGACCTTACCACTATTGTCTAATTTCATTATGACATCGAGAGTTCAGAATGGCACTTGACCGAATTTTAAAACCAGCAAACGGTCCACAGAGGAACTGAAATGAACTGATCTGATTATGAGAAACTACATGGTTCCTTCAGACACAACCACCCTCACTGAAAGCAAAGCTTCTCACTTTTCAGCATGTCAGTACTAGAATTAAGCCCTCTGGGGGAAGAGATTTTTATCCCTTTCCAACAGAAAGCCCTTTGTCCGTCAGAGCTACTAAGTTCTTGCGGGGAGGAGTCAGTAGGCTTGCAGCTCAGGATGAGTAAACACTGGGCTCCCGAATGTGCTTGTTTGTTTTAATTGCTAATTTACCAGAAGGCAGCAGCCATCTAAGGAAGGAAGGACCCAGCCAATAATACAGTCATATGAACAGGAAGGGTCAGAAAGACGGCCACAAGTGTATCAGTGCTTCGGTGTAAAGCTCGTAAAACCATCAACGTGGTGACTTGGCTGGCCTGTGGATCGGAGCCTCTGGCTCAGAATCCTCTTCTGTCTTGTCCAGACAACCCTGAGCTCCAGGAAAAGCCGGATTGCAAACACAAGCGGCCATGGCTTGGCCCCAGACACTGTGTCGAAGGACCCCAGTGGGAAACAACAGCAACAGTTCAGTAGCACGGCCCTTCCCCAGAAAGCAGCATGCAGTTAATAGCAGGCTTGACCTCGCGTCATTTGGTCATTTGGCGTTAAGTGGATAGTCTAGCCTGAAAGCCTTCCAGGCCTGAGCACAAAAAAAAAAAAAAAAAAAAAAAAAAAAAAAAAAAGCAGACTGGCCAGACCTGGGAGGTCACAGTGAGCTTGGCTGTGGTGAGGATACTGGGATACATAGCTTCTCAGAGGGCTTTTAAGGAAGGTGTCTTAGTTCCTCTTCCTGCTGCTGGTGTAAAATACTCTGACAAAAAGAATTTGAGAAGATGACTCTCCTTCTCCTCAGAAAAGGGGAGCCCCCACTGACCTACCTCAGTATATCAAGTCACGTCAGGACTGAGCTCCTCCTCATTCACTGAGGCCAAGGAAGGTAGTTTGCTTAGGGCAAAGTGACCAAAAGCAGGGAACAGAGTCACATCATAGACAATATCCACTCAACTCACCAGGGGACCCACGTGAAGATCAAACTGCCCATCAGTTACATGTGTGTAGGAGGCCTAGGTCCATGCATGCTCTCTGGTTGGTACTTCTGTCTCTGTAAGGCCGCCATTGGGTCTAGGTTAGTTGACTCTTTTGGTCTTCTTGCATTGCTCTTGTGCCCTCTGGGTACTTCTACCCTTCCTTCCTACTCTTCCACAGGACTCACTGAGCTCTGCCTAACGCTTGCCGGTGAGTCTCCGCATCTGGTTCAGTCCGCTGCTGGTTCGGGCCTCTCAAAGAATGGTGAAGTTAGTTAGGCTTCTGTCTGTAGACAGCAGATATCATTAATAGTGTGGGAGGCTGGCTATCTCCCATGCAGTGGATCTCAGGTTGGGCCAGGCATAGGTTGGTCATTCCCTCAGTCTCTGTATCTGCACATCTTGTAGGCAGGATAAATTTTGGTTTGAAGGTTTCGTAGGTGCACTGGTGTTCGCCTCCCTCCAATATAGGCCCCGCCTGGCTAGAAGATGACTCCTGAACTCAGATCTTTATGCCTAGTTAGCACACAGTTTATCCAGTGAGCTATCTCCACAGCCCCTGGTGGCAATTCTTGATCCTTAATAGATGATATCCTGTAATACATATTTCTTATTTAATACAGCCTCATGTCTGTGAGATTCATCCATAGCATGGCTTGCTTTGGTGGTTTATTCATTCTTATGGTTAAAGAGCAATTTGTATGTTGACAGCCAATTGATAGTGGAGGTTGAGTTCATTGCAAGCTTTAGAAATTATAAACAGATATTACATATTACAATATATGGTGTATTGTGAAATGCATGTATATTTAGAGGAGACTTAACCTTTTTCTGAGTATATCTAGCTCTATAATTTCTATGACATAAAAACTAGGAGTAGGGTCATCTGTTATCAAACTGTACCCCAATGTGTCTAAGTCAATGTAAACCCTCTATCAATTTAGTGACATTAAAATTGCTTCATAACTCACCAATACCTCATCCTAGCTTTTAATTTTTCACCTTAACATAAAGCATCTTTTTTTCAAAGCTGGAACAGAGATCATATTTTCTTCTTGACAAATGTCTTATTTTCCTTTCTTTGTCTTTCTGGTTATCTTTTTCTTCTGCAGAGACAATTACACTTTTAATTCAAGTATATTTTGTTCATCTTTTCAAGCACAGAATAACAAATTAGAAGAGATATTATGTTGTTTATGTACTGCTAAGAAATAGCATGACTAATTGAAGGGATTAAGACTTTGATAACAAAACAAAAAATACACTTTGTAAACTCACAACTAGGTTACACCAAAGGATCATTATTTTTCCCTTAATTTTATTTATTTTATATGCTTTGCCTACATGAATGTTTGTTTACTATTCTGCGCAGTGTCTGTAATATCCAGAAGGGGGCATCATGGGCCGTCAGATTCCTCTATAACTGAGTTACAGATAGTAACTGCGAGTTTTCTTGTGGGTGCTAGGGATTGAACACCGGTCCTCTGGAAGAGTAGACAGTGCTCTGGATTATTGAGCCGTCTTCTCAACCTCAGCATTAGTATCTTCTTACAGTGTAATCCTGATGCTTCTATCTAACCAAAATTCAAGAGCTCAGTTCTGGAATAATATCATTGTCCATTACAGCGGAAACCTGCTAAGAGTGGCAATTTCAATGTTATTATATGTACAGAAAATGATGGTACTTTGCATATTGTTATTTTATTTAATCATCCCAATAAAGCCATAGCTTGGAACTGTTTTCATTAATTCACACAAGAGCCTTTGAGTTTAAGTGACCTAACATATGTCCCTTGCATGCCATAAAATAAAGCAGAGATCTCAATCAAAATTTGACCTAACCCAAGCAAAACAAATTCAACTTTTTATTTAACTTCAGAGAGTATGAGGGAGAGGGTCAGAGAGAGAGAGAGAGAGAGAGAGAGAGAGAGAGAGAATGTTTACTTTTATATTGTTCATGGATATGCAATCACTATTCATCAAATGGACATATGATTAGACACTTCGAATAGCTGTGTATTAAATCAACTTCATGAGGTCCTAGATCATTTCAAGACAGTTGTAGCTATTATCACTAAATTGCTTTGCGCTTTAAATGGAGAAGTTATCATTTCCATTCTGTTGAAAAGGCTATCATAACACTATATGTTGATTATATATCATTAAAGTGTGCATAATTATTTCTGTTATTTATTACAATGTGACAAATCATCCCACAACTTAGTGACTTAAAATAAAAGTAACTCTATTGGCTCCCGACTCTCTCATCTAGACTGCGTTCAGCTGACCTGTTTGCCTTTGCCTCATGTGGTACAAGCCAGATGGGTCCATGAATTTGCAGTGTGCTGGAAACTCTAGGCTTCCAAGCTCTGAGGTGTCCTCATTCACAAGTGTGGTAAGGCGGCTGAGATGGTTGGAACACCAACAGGCTGTCCGAGTTTCCTTCTCCTTTGCTGCTATTCTTTCCTGCATGTGACCTTCTCGCACTTAGGAAAGCTGGACCAGATTTCCTTATAAGGCACCTCATTTTTTACTATGTCCTCAGAGTAACAATCCTATCTCTTGTGTCCAACATACTTACATTATGTGGAAGGCCCTCAATTCATGTTTAGGAAAATGATCACATCTTTTGCAACTGAACTGATCATCTGTCTTTGGGCAAAGAGACGGTTCCATCTTCAGATGCTAGCCTTGCCATTAAAAAAAGATCCATGTTCAGAGAGCATAATTATTGCATCTCCTCCTGTCCTATAATGATCCCATCTCCATATGCACCATATGCAACTGAATAATTGTACCTCTCCCAGCAATGTAATTATAAGAGGTTTATCAGCAGTGCAATGATCCCAATTTCTACCTGAACTGCAACTGATATCATCATTATAGGCCATATAATGAGCGTATCACCACCATAAATGTAATTAACACATTGTCTTTTGCACACTAAAGATTGCGTTTCTCTGGCAAATGCAATAATAGTTCTACCTGTAATACAATGATCCCATCTATTTGTGCAAGTTAATTATTGCTTTTCCAGTTCCAAGCCATAATGATAGGTATTCCTATAGGACAGCGATTGCATCTTTGGCCTTGGGGTAACGATCACATATGCAAAGTGAGATAACAAAATTGTCCTCAGGGCAATGATCAGATTCCTCTGCAGAAGGTAATGATAACATATCCACTTTAACCTAAAGATAACAAGCTTCTTGTCAATACTGTGGCGCCAACGTCTCCTGCAGAGAGAATGGGTGGTATACATTGAGGCTGCATGTGTTTACATTTACGCGACATGGACGTGTTGATATTTTAGCAGTGTAGTGACAAGAGCATCAATGTTACTTTCAAGGAGATCTGTGTAAGTAGATGCAACATCTAAGTAGATGGACTGTGTTGCTTTGGGAAGCCAACTCAGCTTCTCCAAACCAAGTTGTAAACTGGGCAGTGGTGGTGCACGCCTTTAACCCCAGCACTCGGGAGGCAGAGGCAGGCGGATTGCTTCAAGTTCGAGGCCAGCCAGACTCTACAAAGCGAGTCCAGGACAGCCAAGGCTACACAGAGAAATGCTGTCTCAAAAATCCAAAACAAAACAAAACAAAAACTGAAGATAACAGCTTTTTATTGTTGATATTTGTTAAAAAGTTGACATGAGCATGTCTTGTCAGCAGCATGAAGTCCGAGCTGCAAACAATGTTCATACATTTTCTGCATCCATTTGATTTCTAGACCACACCCTTGCTCTGATTCTTGCACTGTTTAGACCCTGGTTTTACTTTTTCTACGCAAACACTGGTGAACACTCAACATCACATTCTGACTTTTTCCCGTCACTGTCTTCTGTTTTGCCTTTTCGACACTTTGTTTTAGTTTTGTCTAAAAGCAAATGCCCCTAGCTCTTTATACCTCCCGTCTATGAAATATGTCTTTCTAGGTTCCTAAAATTACTTGGGTTGTTTTGTATGTTGGTGAGTACATTCTGCCTGTGGATTCAAGGCAGAAAACAGTAGGAGCTCAACCTGCCTGTTGGGAAGACTCCAGGACTGGCCACATAGCACCTGGGGCTGAGTGAAAGCTGTGATGGTGTTTGCTGGGGTCCTGGCCTCCAGTCCGCTCCTCTGATGCTATCTCAGTCCAGCTCTTCAGCATCATTTCTACTAACAGCACTTTACTAATTTCCTAAGGAAAAATGAAGAGATTGGTGGATTTGTGTTGCATTGAAATGTTCTCTCCTTGAACTACGCTGTCTGTCTCTGGTCTCTCCAAACTGTTACATGCCACATGCCACATGCCAACACCATCTCTCTCTGGGATTCCTATTTGTCTTCCTCAGAGTCCTAGACCATACCCCTCTCCATGCCACACAAGGCAAGCCTTTACCAGCAGGCAAAGACCACACCCCATAGGAAACAATTATCACCTGTGGAGAAACTAAAGCCCAAATTAAAATCCCACACTTGTGATTAAAATAAAAACATATTTACATAACGTAACTGAATTCACAAAGAAGCTAAAATTTCTATTACAACTTTGAGAC
This sequence comes from Acomys russatus, assembly GCF_903995435.1. Taxonomy (NCBI): domain Eukaryota; kingdom Metazoa; phylum Chordata; class Mammalia; order Rodentia; family Muridae; genus Acomys; species Acomys russatus. The sequence continues at coordinate 9,216,497 of NC_067140.1, read as the reverse complement.
TATAAAAACTCTAAAATATTAGTTCATGATAAACAAAAATCAGTAAAAAATGAAAAGTATTCCTGGTAAACAAGGAACATTTCCAGTCAACTACAAAAATTGTCTAGGCCCCAGTAGAAAAATAAGAACATTGTTAAAGAAGAAATTCCAATAGTAATAGCTGTAATGATGACAAGAATTCCTACTTAACTTGAATTATTAGCTTTCACTTAGAATAGTTGCAAAATATGTCAGAGGAAAAATGATGGTAAGTGTTCAATATCTCCCTTTACCAGAATTTTTTTGAACTATTTTATCTCTTCAAAGGTAGATACCAAGGGAGGCAGGGAAATGTAAAACACAGTTATAATATCATGCATATTTACATTAAATGAAAGTAGAAATCACATTGTCTTGGGAAACAGAGGAGCCTATGAGAATAAAAAAGGCCAAGAAGGCAAAGAGAGGACTGATGGAGGATAACATGTTCAATATACCAGAAAAAAGAGGCAACTATTAAAGACTGCCAATCATAGTGTATAAAAGACAATTTCAGTAAACTATCACATCCAAACATGAAGAGTTATAACTCCTAAATATATGGAGAAAAATAATTAAGGAGATGAAACAATTTGTACAAACATATGTGGAATATATATTATATGTATATTTTAAAAGTAAGCTCATAAGTAAGAATTAGTGAATACTTTTTTTTTTAAGTTCCAGTAAAATTCCCAAACGTTACTGGAAAGAATGTGACTGATGCTGACATGTCAGTCATATGGGATATTCTGAGATGGCACCAGAGAGTAAAGTGCAAAGGAATGTTGAGAAAAAAATGTCAAGAAAAAAAATTTTTTCAATAAGCAAAGAATTCAGAACAAAACTTTGACTAATAGATTCTTCAGAATGAAGTGTCTACAAAAAAAAATTTAGGAAAATGAAGAAAAGGAGCTGGAGAGACGGCTCAGTGGTTAAGAATATTTAATGCTCATCCGGAGGACCTGATTCAGTTCTCTGCACCCTTACTGGAAGGCTCACAAACACCTGCAAATCAAGGGGGAGCTCTGATATCCTCTTCTGGCCTCTTTGGGTATTAGAGCATTTGTGGTGTTCTCTCCTCCTCTCTTTCTGTCTACAGACACACACACACACACACACACACACACACACACACATCAATAAAAATTAATCTTGAAGTAGAAACTAAAATAGATATGCATTGCACTGATAATAAAAGAAAGCTCTATATAATGCACAGAACTTCTATTTTTTACCGAGAACTAGGTCACAGGAGTCATAGAGTTGAGCTAACCAACACAATAAATATGAAGGTGTTGGACATGTTTCTAGCTCCTTCTTTCCTTCCTTTCCCTTCCATCCCTCTTCCCTTTCTCCCTCTCTTCCTTCCTTCTTATTTTATTTTATGTGTCTCTCTGCTGTGTGTGAGCATGCATGTATGTGTGTGTGCACGCGCACACATGTGCATGCAGGAGATGAAACCAAGGCTCCTCTTTGAAAAAACTCTACTGCTGAGATACATTCTTAGCCACTTAGCTCGTTTCAAACCTTGAGAGATTTTTAAAGGGTAAAATAATTTTCACTAAAATAATTAAATTTTACAAGGAAAATTAAAACATAAAAATATAAATGTGTCAACACTTTATAAGGAACAACACCTACCTTGACATTTTTAATTTCAAACATGAAATTCTGGAAGAAAATATATGAGCATGCTCTAAGAGGATGGAAACAGCCCTTGTGTGTTTTATTAAGGAATATTTTGTGGGGCTCTTTGGTATGCTGCTAAGTTGATTTCCACTTAAAGGAGAAATGCATTCTTTGTAAAATAAAAAAAAATTACACAAAATTTCATGACTCATTGTTGTCTCTTGAGCAGGAAGCAGAGTGTGAGCATAAGGGAAAATAAATTAATCTGGAAACTGTGTGCAGCATCCCGGTGAAAAATAAAAAACTCACAACAAAGCAGCACCATGGATTTTTAAAGTCTATACCACATGACTACAATAGTAAACACTGCTTCCCTCTTGTGGAAAACAAGATCTGACCTTAAAGCTAATGTTGGGAGAGCACAAATCAGTTTTTAACATTTCAATAATCGAGCTCTAAAAGCCCGTGTGTGGACACAGGAATAAAGTGAATGACACTTTGTGTCAGAAGGAGCCCTAAAGTGACAAATGGAATTAGAAGGGTTAAAAGATCACTCGGTGAGATCTAAGATATTGTTACGTGGTATTAAAGTAGGACGCATGCTGGAAAAGATCGAGAGTGCTTGTGAATCTGCATATTCTCTGCAGGTTTTTACCAACTGTAGATCGAAACTCTAGTTTTACTCTATATCTGTGCTGTCATCATTCGAGAATTTCATATGTGTATGTAACGTTTGCATTGAGCAGGTGCACAGGTTAACTTTTCTTGTCTATCCTCTAGACAGTGCGCCTTCAGTGTGGAATGGACTTAATGACTTCTGTCGAAGGATCATGTAAAGAAATGGAAATGCCTTAGAAATACGTGGAGAAACCCATTAATAAAGAAATCAGCATCAGCCATATCAAGGGCTGAGAGTGTTTCTAGTGTGATGCCTTATACCCAAGGCTCATCGGTTTTACAATATTCTCTCCAAGTTACTAACCTCACCAGATGAACCCATATTCTGGGAAATTATACAAAACTCTAGATTAACACTATTTAAACAATATCAAGGTCAGGAGAGGCAAGGAAGCTCTCGTAGTTTGCTGGAGACTATGGAGACACTCCGACTCAGCGCAATATGGTGTGCTGGAGTGGGTCCAGAAGCAGGGAGGGGAAAGGGGAAAATCCAGAGAGAGGCTGTAGCTCAGTTAATAGCACATATGGGTGCTAATTTCTTAGCTTGGATATGTGCATCATGTGATGAAAGATGCTAACGCATTCAGGCCTAAGTAAAGGTTACAGTAGAATATGGTATTGTGTTCGTAATTATTCTGTAACTGTGACACTGTAGAAAAGTGCTCAGATGCCTGTATACGCTTGAGCCTATTGGACTTCCTCCTATCATCTGAAGGAATGCAGGTCATAATGCCACTCTTGGTTGTCACTTCTTAGTGCCCAGGTATCAGCCTAAAATGTCGGGAAGCTCCTAGGCAAAGACTTTTGTAACCTGCCTCTTTATGACTTTTCTCATCACATTTTTTTATTATATGTATGTATATGTATATATTTTCCCTTGCCTTTTATTTTATTTAGGTGCTTGCTAGAGTTCAACTGTCGCTCAGGGCATTGAACTAATTTTCTCCTCAGCAATGACCATGGAGCTGCATGCGTAATGAGACCCGTTATTGCTCATGTTATTAAGTAGGCTGTTGGGGACCTGGATGGGAGGGAGGATACCATCGAAAAGCAATGGCTCTTCCTGGTCCTGCCTGCCCCCCCTCTTCCTGGTCCTGCCTGCCCTCCCCCATTGACTGAAGCCGGCTAGGTCAAGGGCCAAGAACAACAAAACAAAACAAAACAAAACAAAACAAAACAAAAACCAAATCCCCAACAAATCTACTCAGAAATACATGCAATACAAACGATCCTGCTCCCTGGTGTGAGGAAATGTCAGAGGTATGTATTGGCTTTGAGGCACAGGCTTTTTCTTATTTATTTAATGCAAAGTAAAGTCACTATTTATTGACCACTTGAAAAGACCAAGTCCAGTGAGAACCGTGACACTGCCCCAATTGCCTTGGGTGTTTTATGAACAGTACCACCCTCAAGAGGACATAGACATCCTCCACTGATAGAGCAGAACTGAGATGAAGAGATGCCACAAGCCTCATCTACACATTTCCGGTCCAGTAGCAGGGGACAGCACTGCCCAGCTATCCCTAGGACATGCTTTTATATCCTCATAGTTAGCAGCAGCAGAAACCCACATATCAGTATCCCCCAACTTTAACGTATTTGTGAGTAACTCAATACGTTATTAAAACAAGGCTTGTGACATAATAGAAGTTTTTAAGTGGGCCATGAGACTCCCATTTTGAACAACCTCCCAACGATTCATTACTCCAAGCTTCCTATTTTTTTGTTGCAAGATTGAGACCCAAGGCACGAGAGGGAGCCCATGCCCAACACTGCCCAGATGCCCACAGAGTGGAAGGTGGATGGCCCAGAAACCTAGGGTAGAACCAAACATGAGTGACAACGGAAAAAAGAAATCAACTGACTCCTAATGTTATTCTATACTCAGAGATCAGCGCCTGGCCCAATCGTTATTAGTGAGGCTTCCTCCAGCGATGGATGGGAGGAGATGCAGAGACCCACAGGCAAACATTAGATAGAAGAAGAATTGTAGGAGCCAGAGTGGTGGACCACACCAGGAGAACATGGCCCACAGAGAGACAGCAGCGATCACAAGCCTGCGTGGGTCTGTGCTAGGGTCTCTGCGTACATGTTGCGGTTGTTTAGCTTGGTGTTCTTGTGAATGGGGTTGTCTCTGACAGTTTTGCCTGCTCTTGGGACCGTTTCCCTCCTACTGGACTGCTTCATCTAGCCTTGATATGAGGGTGCCTAGTCTTGTCATATCTTTTTATGCTGCGTTTGGTTGATATCCCTGCGAGGCCTGCTCTTTTTTTTTTTTTTTTTTTTTTTTTTTTAAGAGAAACTGGAGGAACAGTGGATCTAGGCAAGATGGGAAGGTGTGGGAGGAATAGAGGGAGGGGAGGCTGTGGTTGGGATATACCATCTGAGAGAAGAATAAGAAAAAAAAAGAATGAAAGGTAGTATTGGGATCCCATTATTATTGGGCCACACCTTGGATCTGATTGGGAAAAGCAGAAGATAATGGTAGAATTTAAAACAGCAGCCAATGCCATTACCGGAGTATTCGCTATTGTGAGTTTTATTTTATGAGTTGGATAGACTTGTCTTAGCTGTTACTCTAAATTAACAGCTTAGGGCTGGTGCTGAAGGTGTCAGAAACAAGGAGCTGTGGCATCAGGGATATAGGGAGAAAATTGGTGGTCTTCATTTGCTGGTGCAGAAGACGTCCTCCAAACCCATCCCTACCTCTGTAGCCTTCTTTAAAATTTTATTTACTATTATTTTATGTTTTTACTGCATGTACATATGTGTACTCTGCGCACGCCTCTTTCCTACAGAGACCAGAAAAGGACCCTGGATCCTCTGAAACTGACCCTACGAGTGGTTATAAGCCGCCATGTAAGTTCTGGGAAATGAACCCGGACGTTCTGCAAGTGCTCTAATCGCTGAGCCATCTCACCAGCTCACCTCTCTAGTCCTACTTAGAGACACTGAAGGACCAACTTGCTCTTCTAATCTAAGGCAAAGAGCAACACATCTGTCAAAGACGTGGCAGGGAAGGTTCAACACATGAACTGCTTCACTTTGGGGAAATGACACCATTTTTCTACGGGCCAGTAGACCACTAGAACTGAGCATGGTGCAGATGTGTAAACTGTGCCTGGTAAAACCCAGTCCTCCAGAACGTACAACTGTGTGAAATAGCTCCTGCACGCTCATGAGTTTCAACACTAGGCCCCAGTCATGAGATGCTATCTTGGGAGTTGTGAGCCTCTTAAGTAACAGGCATGGCTGGCGGAGGCTCCTCACCGCAGAAAGGTTTGAGATGGCTGCTGTACTGTCTTACTTCTGACACAAGCTCTCTGAAAACAAACCTTGTGATAAAAGCTCCCACTGCCACGAATATAGCCTCCTCAGCCTGGAGCATATCTTCTCCTCCATGAAACTGAGGTAAAACAGGCCATTCTCCCTCTGGTCACTTCTGTCACACATATGCACATGTTCTAAGTTTTCCAATTTTTAAAACTCACTTACTTGGCATGGATTAATATAAGCAGTGTATATTTGTGGGAGCTTACTATTATTGAGATACTGTATTTTCATAATCCTTCACTTTGGAAAAAAAGTCTTTTATTTCCCCTATAATCTCACAACTACACTACAGAATATTTAGAATTATATTATGTAAACTTGAATATTTCCCAGAAAACTGTTACAGCTCTTTAACTCATGTTTGTAGTTATATGATATATTATAAAATGTTAGTTTCTTAAAATACAAGAATCTTTAAATTTTAAAATAATCTATCCATGTGCAATTAAAAATGTTATTATTTTATTTGTTTTTATTTTATATATTCACTTTACACCTCGATCATAGCCCCCCTCCTTCCTCTCTTCCTGGTCCCTCCCGCCAACCCCTTGTTCTCAGAAAAAGGGAGCCCCCTCTAACACACAACCCACCTTATAACATAAAGTTGCATCAGGACTGAGCTGCCCCTTATCCACTGAGGCCAGGTAAGGCAGCCTTGTTAGGGCAAAGTGGTCAAAAGCAGGCAACAGAGTCCATATCATATACACTGCCCACTCAACTTACTCGGAGACACACATGTTCGGAAATTGTTGCAAGTGATGTTCTATAAATCTGAATTAAATTGGCTACTTACATTGTTTATGAATTTGGTATTTTACCTATATCGTTAACTGTTCTATCTTGTTGATCAATGGTAAAGATTTGGACTGCCATAGCCCCCCTTTTTTTTATTTATTTCTTGCTTTTCCTGTTCATATTTTCTTCATGTATTCTGAATGAGATCGTCGCACATTTAGCTAGTGCTATCTTCCCTCTGGGTTGATTGTTTTGTCCTTCAGAAGTGTCTGTCTTTAATCCTAGTAAAGTTTCTGCTCATGAAGCCTATTATAATTGCAATACAGTTAGACTGTGCATACTTTGTGTTTACAGATTTCTTTCTATCTATCTATGTATCTATCTATCATCTATCTATCGGTTGACTGATCTATCTAAAATTTGTTGTTTCTATCTTACTGTGTGATTGAATCAGGCATTTTACTTGAATCTGGTGTCATCTTGCTGCTTAAATCACTTGTCAGCTCTTCGAAACACTACGTTTTCTATACAATGATGCATATTTTCATCATGCTTATGTGCACTTGATATTTTATACATTTTACCTTATTGCTCTGGTCAGTTGATTGTCGCTATGTATTAATCACAGCTATTTAGTTTCATTCTCTTCTCGTTTCTATTTGTGGCTCTTCTGTGGATGTGTTTATTGCATTTCTTTATCTGTCTGTCTATATGTCTATCACCTATCTTCATATTCATTAATTTGTTCTCTATGCTCATATGTGAAAGATTATTTTATGTAATAATAGGTATTCAATTTCAAAATTATAATAAAGCTCTTTGTTGTGTTATATTTTTAAAGGTTTTAATATGTATCTGGTAAGTTGTTATCTTGAAAAGACACCTTAATCCAAGCAGGGATCAAGTGCTTCAAGTCTAATAGATTGCTCTCTGTAAAAAGTTGATTTATCTCAAGCCTTAGTTCTTAAGACATAGCCTTTCTATGGTCCAGGTGAATGTCTATATACTCTAAGAAAACTCCTTTTTGCTAGGCCCTGAAGAGGAAAACATTATGGAAGATCCTGAAGCAGAAAAAAGAATACTAGATATTCACTTAATGGGATGCTGAGTACTACTAGGAAGCATGGGGGATGGGTTCATTATTTTTGATTAGGCAATTTCATGACTGTTTTAAAGATAGAAGTTGTCTTTCAGAAACCAGACAGCTCTGCAAATTATTCCTTATGCTAGAAAATGCAAAGTGTACTAATGTTTGGCTCTGAGTCTCTGCATCTGCTTCCATCAGTTGCTGGATGAAGCCTCTCTGATGACAATTGGGCTGGGCACCAGCATATGAGTACAGCAGAATATCATTAGGAATCATTTCGTTGACTTGATATGCCATTTTTGGCTGATATTCAGCCCCTTTCTGAAGAGAAACAGAAGAGTGGGAGGGGGAGGGCAGAGGAGAACTGGAGGAGATGTATTGGGAGGAAAGGAAGTAGGGGAAACAGGAGTAGGGATGTAAAATAATAAGAAAGAAATTCAACGTGTCTCCTTTCAGATAAAATTGATGGCCACCCTGTGGTGATTGGCTAGCTTTTCTGGGTTCTAGATTAAAATTGTAAATGACACTTAGGCATTTGTCTTACTGACCACAGATGGACCGAAAGGTATGGTTCCCCTCCAACAAGATTATAACACAAGTGCTATAGAAACTTGAGCACACTTATGCTTTGCATCACACGTGTCTTGATTTAATCCCCTAAAATGTGTTTTTCCATTTTATCACTTTTATTGTTTTGCAATTTTTATTGTATGTGATATATTATATATATCACATATTATATATATCAATATATAAATTATATATATATATTCATATGTGTGTGTATATATACATATATATATATATATATATATATATATATATATAATATGTAAAAATCTGCCTCTATGCCTTCTCTCTCCTCTTCCAGTTCCTTTTCTCCTTAACAGGCTTGTAGAATCTGGGTCATCCCATGGTCCCCTGGGCTCACTGTTACTCTGTCTTTCCACTCTGCCCCCTTACTGTCCCCTAGTCTCTACATGAGAGTACTGGCAGTCAAGGATGCCCAGAGCTGTGATTCAAGTAATCCCTGTATGAACATCCCACCTTCAAGTTCTTTCTGTCCTTTTCCAACATTATTTGAAGTCTAGTTCTTATTTGTTTATTCTATTGATGTTTCTCTTCATTGATTGAAATAGATTAATACTGTTGTAGGGCAGGAGAGTTTATCCAGGGAGGAGAGTTCTGAAGTATTTTTTTTACTATATTTATTTATTTACTTATTTAGTTAGTTATTGTGTATGTGTCTGTACATGTGTATGCCTTGTGTGTCTATATGTGTTTGCATGGCATATCATGCCATGGCACTCATGTGGGTGACAGAAGACAACTTGCCAGAGTCAGTTCTCTCTTACTCCATGTGAATCTTTGGGATCCATCTCAAGTCATCAGGTTGGGAAGGAAGAACCTTTGCCCACTGAATTCATCTTGAGTTCTCTCTGAGTCTTTCCTTTTGTCATTTACACCATCAACAAGAAGTGTACCATAAAACGATTCTCATTGTATATTGAGGGTGGGTTCTCTCAAACTTCCTTGTCTTCATAGGCCTAGAAACATCAGTCTCCACAAGTGTCAGAATTTGTGTGCTTGTGTGTATCTTAGGCTCCTCCTGGATCTGCTTTTGAACTATAAACTCCGTCAGTACTTTGTCTATGCTGTTTGGCTTTCTCCCCACAATCTAGCAAAACCTCTAACATGTAGCTAGCATTCGTTAAACATTTTGACTTGGAAGGACAAACGGAGGGGGACAAAGAGCCCCCATGATTCCCACTGCTAACTACAGTTTCTAATATATACGCAGAGCTCAAAAGTACAAGCCCGTTGATTCTGTTGTCGACAATTGAATGGAGAATTGATAGCTCAAGCAGCCAGGACTGTGGAGCTCTCCTCACCAGGTTGATCTCATTTGGAATGAGGCCCTATAAATGAATCTCGGTATCCTTGCTGCTCATCAAAGGCCAGGCCCAGCTAGTTAAGTGAATAAATATCCATGATGATGATCATCAGCTGAATTCTACGAAACGCCTCCTCACAGATGCCCTTTCAGAAGAAAGCTGACTTCCTCTGGCTTTTGACAGTGTCATCCTCAACACTTTCAGTGTCTTTGTGATCCTGACGGTACAAAGGACACAGAGAGCCTCCACTTGTTAAGCACTAGCCTTTAAAGAAGAAAATACTTCTCTTATTTATTACTATAATGGTCTCAGTATCTGGATAATAACAATCCTAACCAGGCTAAAGATATGACTGGAGAATGGGGAATGACCAAATGACCATCAGGAAAAAAAAACTCCTGAAAAATAAAGGCTTTTGCTCAAAGTATCCGAGAAAAACAAAAAGCAAGAAATGAAAATATCCGTAATCTCCCAAGGGGGTGGGGGGAGAGAATCTAACTGTGAGTGAAGCCACAAGGGAGTTTCAGCCTGATTGTCTTTAAGATTTTGTTTTCTTTAAGATATCATCTTCATAGAGCCCAAGTGTACCCCTATAACAATCTCTTTATGTTGAGGGATGCTGATGCTAGCGAGAGTCTGCTGTTGTCAGTACTATGTGTTTATTACTACTGCACACACACATAACAGGTGAGAAGTCCATCTATTTTCCTTTCCTGTCCTCGATACGTTCTTGAATTCATCTTTCCACATATGTCTATATCTATTTTCCTGTGATTGTTACGAATATGGTAGCCCGTAGCGACTCTTTCTTCTATCTACCCTCTTACCTTCATAGAGACACTGCAAGTACTTTTTGCTTCGTTTCACAAGTTTGTTCTTCTTCCTCCTCTTTTTTTATAAACTTCTAGGTAAAAAAAGGACTTTGTTGCCTATATCGTTCATTTATCGACTATTGTTATTTTATTTTAAAATCAGATGGTGAGTTAGCTAGATTCTGGTAGTTATATAAATGGTGTGAGATTATGGATTCCTTCCCATGCTACTTTCATTATCAACATAGATGAAAAGAATCAATTAAACTTCCCTCTTTGGGTTCTGACCTTGGAAACACACCCACGGTTTCTGTCATGTCCCAGAGCCTGTCCTGTGGTGAGCAGCCCATCAGAGTCTCCCAGACAGCTGTTAGAGCTCAGAGTCAATTTACTTTGGGGTAAGGACTTGAGGGATACAGATGGGTGAATTACAGGTGTTCAGCTTAGCGGCAGACCCTCCTTGGCACACGTTAATATGTGTTCCAACCTGTTTCAGCTGCAGGGCAGCAAAGCTGTCACTCTTGCCCTGGAGAGGGCTGGTGGGCTTTGGCTGGGTGCCATATGCAGTACTAGTTACAAGGTCAAGTGCATGTTTTTAGTCTTTGAAAGCTGTAATAGCTTGAGCTGGTCGTCAGGCTAAATACACTCTTAGCCTGAGTCATGCTTTGCTCTTTTGTTTGAAATCGAGGCATCAAAGTCGCTATTAGCTGAAGTCAACAATTCTGCCCAAGAGGTAGCTACTGTGGTTCCTGCTCTGAGGCTGTCACTCAAGCCACTTTGCATCACTGGATTTTGTTGTTGTTATTTTTATGTATTCATCATTCATGGTCTTCAAGCTGCATGCTGCTCTGAGTTCCTCCCTACTGTCAGTTCTGAACCCATTAGGCGTCCTTTAGTACATAATTATAAATGAACATAAACACTCCGAAGGTCAGGAAATGACTGCTATGAAAACATTTTGTAACAAAAACTGAGGGCCAGTGTGATGACTCACTGGGTAAAGGTGCCTGCCACTAAGTCTGATGACCTGAGTTCAATTCCTAGGCCCCATGTAGCAAAAATCCAGATCCTGCAAGTTGTGCTTTGACCTCTGTGAGCATCCTCCTAAAAGAACTACATAAATGTTGTAAGTAATTGTCAAGGATATTAGCTGAATGAAAAACAAAAAAAGAGAGAGAGAAAAATGTTTCAATAGATTTAGTCCATTTCCAAATTGAAAATAAATCTCCACAGAGGGCTCAGTGAGAAAGCACTTGCCCAATAGTGCTGTCTTATAATCCTTGCATTGCACTGGTGAGTGAGAGATGGGAACAGGATGATCTAAGGAACTCAAAGGTCAGCTACCCTGGCAAGCACAAAGATGAACAAGAGACTTTGTCTCAAACAAAGTGGAAGGCATGGACTGATGCCCAAAGCTTCCTCTCATCTCCACATATGTGCCATGGCATGCACACATCTACACACACACATACACATACTCACACACACACATACACATACTCACACACATACACACTCACACACATACACACTCACACACATACACATGCATACACATATCTACACACACATGCACACACACAAACACACACTCACACACAAATACACACACATACACATGCACACACACAAACACACACTCACACACAAATACACACACATACACATGCATACACACACATACACGCATCTACACACACATGCACACACATACACTCACACACAAATACACACACATACACATGCATACACACACTCAACACACATACAAATGCATACACACATGTACACACATCTACACACATGCACACACACATACACTCACACACAAATATATACACATTCACATGCATACACACATACATACACACACACACACACACACCAAGTTTTAAAAATCTATATCTTAAAATGTAGAGGGCAGAGTTAATGACAAAAACAAACAAACAAATCTAGGCAAGCGCTGAAGGCATCCTAACCCTTAGTGGGCCTTCCTTGTCTGTAGGGACTGAGTTCCAGCAATGTATTCTGAAAAGAAGACTTACCTTAGAGAAACCATGTCCACAGGGGTTCAGGTGGGGGCCCTGAAACAGGACTTATGTTTATGTCTCTGGCTTGAGGCCAAGCCCGGGGTGCTCCACTCAGGCTATAACATGACCACTGCAAAAATCCTATCTATCACTGAAAGGGCCCCGCTTTCCGGAACTCCTTCTGATATGCTGCCAAAAAATTCAAACAACTATTCCGATTACACTTTAATTGGTACTTCATATTCAACACGTAAGAAAACTCCCCATAAACAAAAGCTGTTCTTTCCTGAGCTCCACGAAGTCGAAGGAGCTGGATTGTGGGTTAACTGTATAACATTTATAGAGTTCAGCCTGTGGGTGAAGCCAAAAGCCCATTTTTCCTCCTTAAGGCTGAAGAGTGCTTTATACACTATGATTCTGAAACAGCTTTGAAAATTTTCCCTCCTCAGAAATTCTTACAATAGCAAAGAACAGACGAAACAATAAACAACCAGTTTCACTTCGTTTCTCTTTGCTGTGTTCTCTGAGAAGTCAATGCTAATGTCATTGGCATCTGTGTGAGCAACCTTTTTTTTTTCCAAGAATCTCCAAACACATATAAACGTGCTGGCTGGTTACTAAAATGGAATCGCTTTTCCTGAAACCATAAACCGGGACACATGGAAATGATTGTCAATGTCAAGTCCTAAGACCTGCTGTTCTGGCCGGCTGACTCATGCCCAAGATGTCACTCCTTTCTCCTCACCTAGGCCATAGGGGTGCTTAAAGACTATGGGGTGAGACAGTGGGTGAAGAGGGCAACTGAAGCCACCTGTGCCCAACCAGCCAGGTTACTGTGCCAGCCCTCTGTGGGCTGCATTCGGGACATGGCGAAAAATATTATGCAAGCTTTGCAGCCAAGAAATTCCGAATCTTGGGAGGAACACTTGCGCGGAGCCGCGGGGATATGAGCAGCCGCTGTGTGCTTCCGTGTGCTAACTCAACCCTCACAAGTAATTTCACAAAGTAAAGTCCATTGTTATATTTGGTTGACATCCTCCAGAAAGTATGCTAATATTGTTCACATTGAGCCTTGGCTGCTCAAATAACTTTTTATGATGAACTTTTTTTTTTCTGACAGATTTAATGTCTTTCTTGATCATGTTGCTTTCTCTTTTGCTGAGAAGATGATTTCTCTTTAGTAGTCGATAGATGTGTTCCCCATTAAAAGTGTCCTGTGTCCTGTCTAGGCCACAGCGTGACCTGTGTAAACTCATACCCACCATTAGACAGACCATGATACGTGTATCTACTCTTACATGAACATTATGTTTTTCTCTCCTTTTTCATTTTTTTTTTTTTACAAATTTTATAATTTTTCCATTTTTTGCATCTTGGATTGTTCCTCCGATTTTGCATTTTAAAAATGTGTGAGTGTTGAACCATATGAAATAATACGTTTATCATGGCAGGTGTATAGCTCTCCGGTGTAATACACACAGCTAATCCATTCTTTCACTGGGCATCTGTTTTACTCACAGTTTTTTCAATAATATTAATATTTCCCTGAATAAATGTCTATATAGATTTTTCTGGTGCCTTGGAGAAAAATTCATAGACTCATTATAAAGATGCATTTTCTATTTTTACTAGATATTGTTATTGTTAATTCACTTACTAAAGTGAATATATTACTTGCCTTCACAATTTTCAGCTCTTTAATTACTTCCGTGGCATGTGGAAAAACTAGAAATCTCTGTGACTTTGATGAACGTGAAAAAAAATCAGATCAGGGATTAAACACATTGAGACCCACGTTTCTGCCAGTTATTGACTGATGCATATATCGATACATATATGCATTGACTAATACACACATTGACACACACATACATACATACACACATACATACATACATACATACGTACATACATACATACGTACGTACATACATACATACATACATACGTACATACATACACTGACTGACATATGCATTTTGAATTTGGCAGAAATTTCTCACATTGCCAAAAAGGATGAAAGTTTTAAGAAATCTGGTGCTTTATAATAAAAGAGCATGCCATATATAATTACAAATAACATATAATTATAAAACGCCCTTAACTAACCAGTGTACACACGAAAGGATATAGAGAAATTCCAGTAAGCATGCTAAAGTGACAGAAAGGTGTTTTTTTTTTTTAAATAGAAGTGAAATGTCAAAATTAGGGTTTAATTTTTTAAATTAAAGATTCATTTTATTTTAAAAACTATCCTTATTTTACTTAAAATATTATTACTTCATCTCTCCTTTCCTCATGCCAACCACTCCCTTGGATTACTTGGTAGCGTCCTGTAAGAGTTCAGGGATGGTGTCTAGTACCCAAAGCTACATTTTTGCCTTGTGTGTGGAGGTTTAGAGTGCGACCTAAGAGTTCAGATGTTTTATTAAATGGACAAAAGTCTGAATGCAGATTGATTTCTTTAATGGTTTCAATCTGATAAGATCTGAACCATTTTGGCTGAAAGGTAAAGGGTGGTTACTTGGTAGCAACGGTTACATTTAGACTCATGTTACTGTCCAAAATAATCCAATGGCTCAGAAGTTAAGAGCACCAAATGCTCTTCTAAAGGTCCTGAGATCAATTCCTAGCAACCACATGGTGGCTCATAACCATCTACAATGAGATCTGATGCCCTCTTCTGGCCTGAAAGAGAACATACAGGCAGAACACCGTATACATATTAATAAATAAATCTTTTTTTTTTTTTTTTTTTTTTTTCGAGACAGGGTTTCTCTGTGTAGCCTTGGCTGTCCTGGACTCACTTTGTAGACCAGGCTGGCCTCGAACTCACAGCGATCCGCCTGCCTCTGCCTCCCGAGTGCTGGGATTAAAGGCGTGCGCCACCACGCCCAGCTAAATAAATCTTAAAAAGAAATCTAATCCACACCAAACTAAATCAACCAACCAACCAACCAAACAACCAACCAAACAAAAGCATTATACTAATTCCAAATGTTCGGAAATACTGTCCAAGATTCAGGGCAGAACAGGTAAAAATATTCAAGGAGAGGAAGTCAACTTTAACCAAGTCTCAATTTATTAGTAAAAATTAGTTTTCAAAAGCAATGCCCATCACACAATTGGAGAGTCAGAAATGAGAAGAGAAATATAAGAAGAAAAAGTCTAAAAGAAACGTGGGAAGATTGATAGATATTCATTAAGGAGATAGATCAGAAGTGCATGAAAAATACAGGATGAAGTGAAAGAAAAAAAAAACCCAGAAAATATAGAAAAATAAACAAACCACAAATGCTCTTTTGCAATAGAAATAGTGTGACCAGTGAGATTGCAGAACTTATGCTTTGATTTTATTTTCAACTAGTTAAGGTTAATTTTATACAAATATATATATCTGAGGCAAATGTTTTAAGCAGTGTAGATTTAGAATATGCACACAGAAATTCTAATGTGTAGGTGATAGTAATACTAGAAGTAGAGGCATAGGAGAATAAAATATATATAACGTCAGAAGAGATAAGCGTTCAAATATCTTCAAAAAATAATGAAAGATACAGTTCACCACATTCCAAACAAACCAGAACAATTCTCAGTTGGGAATTAAAAAGTCACCTAGAGATGAGAGTAGAGGGGTGGCTCATTGCTTAAGAGTGCCAGTTTCTCATGCCTAGGACCTGGCTTCAGTTCCCAGTACCCACAACCTCATCTAACCCTAATTTCAGAGCACTAAATGCTTTCTTCTGACCTTGGTGGGTGCTTTATGCATGTAGTGCATAGACATGCACGCAGCAAAAACACCCATCCACATAAAAATAATAAATACCATCCTTTTAAAAGAATCTTCTAGTCATGCTCTAACAGTTGGGAAAGAGAGCAAAGAACCTAAGGGGCAGGAAAATAGACATGTTCTCTTCTGGTGAGCACCTTTGCTGACTTTTCAACAGCTACATTAGAGATCAGAGGGGAAAAGGGGGGGAAGTTTTCCATTTCCTGAAAAGCGATAAAAAAAAATAAGAACACAACCAAACTCCTATCTTATAATGGTACATCAAGGGAAAAAAAATCTTTTTAAGAATGAAGGTAAAATGAAGACATTTTAGCGCCAAGAACAATAGAGACAGTTTAGCACAAGCAGATGCTACCAATAGAAATTACAAAATGATCCCAGATGGTTAGTACAAAATGCCAGGAAAAATAGGAACAAAAAAAAAATGATAAATACGCAGGGAAAATATAAGGAAACACAAACAACAGTTTCTGATGGTCTCTCGCAGCATGACTTAGCAGTGTATATCACATGTGGTGTGGAAATTCTGTATGTGCACTATTGGGCTTTGTATAGTCTATGGGCTGAGGAGCTGTAGTAAAGTGTCCAGCAGGGCGTCACACTATTAACATTTGTTATAAAAAAGAATGAGACAAAGGAGACACGCAGACTTCGCCTACAAAGGATGACAAGACTGTGGATTAGCTGAGGCCCGCTATACTAAAACAGCCTGATTTAGGATTCCCAGTTAACACCATCAGCTTGCTGAGTCTAATACAGAAAGAAATGTCTGCCTGTCCTTTCTAAATTTTGGCTTTGTTCAAATTACCAAAAGTTTCCAATTTTCGTTTTCTTAACCTTTGAGTCTATTGTACACAGCTCTCCGCACAACCACACTTGGCTCCCTCCCACTGACTTCCCTGAAATGTCATGAACCCCTTGGCAGTGTACTGTAAGATCTTTCCTCTGATCTGACTTGTTTATTTATTATTTTTGTTGTTTCTTTTCCAACAGTTCTGCTGTTGCTTCAGAATGACATTCCCTTGTGTCCTGCTTATTCCTCTTCTTTTGTTTTCCCACCTGTATTTTTTAGAGATCCTCCAAACTATGCTTTCCCCACACTTCGAGTTCCTACAATATCGATTTGACCTCTTGATGACTCAAACGGAGACTTTGTGGTCATATTCTTTTTATTTTTGTTTATTTACTCATGTATGTGTGGTTGAGTGTGTGAGTGCACATACTGTGCACACACGAACACTGGCTAGAGGAAGATGTTGGAAGTCTTCTTTTATTTCTCTCTGTCTACTTCTTTAAGACAAAGTCTCTCACTACTTTGAAATCTTTTCATATATACCCTAAAAAATACCTTTCATGTTGTCTATTCGTGATAAAGAAAGTTTTCTTAAGGCTGCTCTTTGTCAACAGAGGAGCACATAATCTTTATTTGTGAGAATCACTTTCATTAGGCTATTCTGGTTGGTTGCTTATTGTTTAATCTTCCCACCCTTCTCCCTGGGAGGAGTTTGTTTTCTTACCTCAGAAGACAATCAAGCTGTGCAGCCGTTAGAGCAGCATCCACGCTCTACTCAGTTTTGCTGAAAGAGAGCACTGACAGGAAGAGGTACCTGATTCTCTGCAGTCTCCCCAAGAGAAATGCAGAGTACCATCCCTATACTTCCCTGATGTTGTCCACCTCTGTCCACATCCTCTTCTTCCTAGGACCATCCTGGGTTTCCAGAAAATGCTGGTACCAAAAATTGTAATAAAAAAATAAAAATCATTCTTACCTCACAGAACAGCGTTCACAAGAGAGAACCTTCCCCCAACAAGACACTTATCACAGTCCATCAAAGATTTTGAGTAAATTATCTATTGCTGATAATAAACTATGGGTCCACCAAGGTTGGATATTCATAGCCTTGACATACCTGACTCTTGAGTCTGGCTTCCACCCGCTTGAAGTTTAGTCATGGCACCCACTTTACTGCTTCTTATTTGTGTTCTGCATGATGGGTGGGAAAGCTACGCTGGGAGTTTTTCCTAGCAGATAGAATTTTAAGTTGAAGTGGGTGCCAACATGTCTAATAAAATTGCCTTGTCTCTAAGAATATTCTATATTCTGGACTTCTCACTAGGTCAAATGTGTTTTTTCCCATTATTATAAATTATTGAAGTTAACTCTACATAAATAGATCTTAAAAATAAAATCTGGATTGGATACAACCACTAGACTACGTACTCATTTAGAAACAGCAGTTTTTAGTCAGAAACTCCAAGCCCTAATCATAAAAGAAAAAAATCAGTTGAAGGGTTTTGCTGGGGAACTGTGTACTAACTACCTGTGTTCCTCTATTACCCTCTTAAGCTACTCAGAGGATCACATATGTGTCCTTCTATACATCAATTGAATGAAGGTATTGCAAAATAAATGTGCACATTAGTGTGCTTCCTACCCTATGCTTCTGGATATGTATTAATTATTTTATGTTTGTTTGCATTTATTTTCCTTTTAAAATTATTTTAATTTTACGTGTATGACTATTTTGCCTACATGTATGATTGTGCACAACATCCATGCCTGTTAGCCACGGAAGCCAGTACTGAGTGTCAGATCACCTGGAAGTGGAGATAGAGTTATAAGCCACCATGTGGGTGATAAAAATCATGCCTAGCTCCCACGAACACAGTGAGTGCTCTTAACCACCGAGCCATCTCTCTAGCCCCATCAGTTTTGTTTTTATGTAAAAATTTATATTCAATGAAACATATGAAGCTTAGGCAAGTGTACACTCATTGGGTTTTTACAAACACATCCATCCATGTCTTCTTCTCAGGACGTGGCCGTTGTCCTCATGCCTTTGCCTTACACAAAAAAACATTTTTAGGACATTATAATCTAGTCAAGGCAGAAAGGGGTGTACTCAGACTCCAGACCATCTTCTGTGCTGCAGGCAAAGGAAATCCTTTTTCCCTTCCATTTCTTAGATTTTGTTCATTTGGCACCGAGTTTAGTGCTCGGGAATGTGGAAGATAAAGAGCCAAGTGGAGACAGAAAGAGCCATGTCATCATTAAACATAAACAGAGACACAAATATGTCAGAGGGCAGAGGCAGGCACTTCACTTCATTGTGCAAGTGATTTATGGGGGAAGCTAATTTTAAATAAGCCTGGCCCGTGTGGTGCCTTTCAGCCAAACAAACAGCCAAAGCGCCCTTTCGACAGCATCCTGGAGCTGCTGTCTCCTCTCAGGGTAATCTCATTTTCTTGGTGGTGTAAAAGGCAGTAAGTGGCTGTTTACTGTCTAAGGGAACCCTGGCTAAGTCACTGAAGGCTGACTCTGTTAAATGCCAGAGAGTGACGAGGATGATGGCTGGGAGACAACGTCTGCCCTCAAAAAGGCAGACCCACAAAGCCGACTGCTGGCCCAGGAGCAACAAATGGAGCAGGGGTTTCCTCCTGTTTGGTCCATTCTTTTTTTTTTTTGCTTGTTTGTTTACACTGTTGCTGTTCTCCCTGGCCCCTCAAAAGGACACTGAGACACGAAAGACACACACTGGCCAGGCAGGAAATTAGAGTGCAGCACTCAGGCCTCCTTATTTTTGTCTCTTTGGTAACAGGTTAGTTGAGGGCTGGGGGTGATTTTGGGGCTGCTCCGTGCAAGGGTGGGCAGGTAGGTAGCAAGAAGCCCCACCCTGAGAGATAGGAGGGTCGACCTCCTGTGTTGAGAAGTTCTGATTAGTGGAATCTGTCTTTAGATTGGAGGCCTTAGGGCATTGATTTTCTCTGCCTTCCTGTTTCATGAGGTTCTCCCCGCTCCCCCCCCCCACCCCCAGCTCAAAGGTCAACAGAAAAGCTAAAATCTCTATAGTTCAATATTCTTTCCTGGATCCCACCACAGGTGTGTGTGTGTGTGTGTGTGTGTGTGTGTGTGTGTGTGAGAGAGAGAGAGAGAGAGAGAGAGAGAGAGAGAGAGAGAGAGAGAGATCACATGCATGAGCCATATATAAGTGTAACAAAGGCTATATGTGAAAAGCATAAGATTAAAGCGATTGATTAAAGCATGACTTACTTTATATATACCAGAATAGTTCTGATCCTCAGGAAGGAATAGGCCATATGTCCCTTTGCTCCACGTCTAGGGACCAGAGATTGGAAAGACCTATCTGGGGAGCCACATTGCTTCGTTTGGATTCTGTGAGCAGGGTGGAGATTCCGAAGGCTTCCAACAACTAGTGAGGCCGGAGCACTGACAAATGAGAACTGAAATCAGCTATGCAACTGGAGTCAGCTCCTGCCATGTTCTGCTTTGCCAAGTATTTACTCTTCGGTTCCTGACTAGTGGGAGGTCTGGAGGCCTGGCAAGAAGCTGGGAAGGCAAAGGCATTGGCAGGGGGCTTAGGGAGGACTCCTTTACCAAGTGTTTTGAGAGCACCTTAGCACGTGCACAGACAGTGTGCTCTGCAGCACAGGCAGCAGACCTGAAGGGCAAAGCGAGCAGGGACCAACAGACCTGAAGGGCGAAGCAAGCAGGGGCCGTAGCCGGGGAACTCTTAACTGTTTTCCAAGCCCTGGTAATGCTACGTGCTTCCCGTGAAGATGTCAGCCCTGTGAGCAGGAGAAGAGAGCTGACCTTTATTCCTTAAGGAGACTTTGCTCAAGAAGGCACTGGGGAGGAGCATGGGACAGTAGCAGAGATGATGTAAGGCAGAACACAAACTCAACATGGATCGAGTGATCACCGCTTCTCAGGTGGCTGATTTTAGAGCACAAATTCAATTCACAGGATCACAAAGCGAACAGTTCCCGTTAAGCACGGTTATCAAAATATTTCATAATTCTTAGGAAATTTAGTAACGAGATCTAGGGACAATGCTAATAGGTGCGATTTTTATAATTTTAGGACACTAATAAGCATAAGAAAACCCTGTTGCAGTTGCATCCGCGTATGAGGGTGTATATGATTGCACTGGTGTCAGAGGCCCAACCGCTAATAAAGCTGTGTTTGCAATGAAAACCAGCACTGCTAATTCCCCATTAAAACTGGCACATTTAAAAGTGGATAGACACAGAAACATTAGGGTAGAGAATGGTGAAAACAAACAAACAAACAAATAAATAAATAAATAATAAAGGCATTTCCAAGCCTTTGAGCTGTCATATTTCTCCCATACAAGCAAGAGACTGGGAAGTCAATACAGGACATGGCAGGGTGAGGGAGGAGTTGGTGGAGAAGACACGATATTTCTCCCCATTCGGTGGGTTTCCAACCTGCTGCAGGGTCAGGCAGTGAAAGGAGTTCAAGTTTAAGGTCATTGGTATCCTAGGACACAGTCATCACCAGCCAGAGACTGTTACCGGTAGCTACAGCACTTAGTTATTTTGGTCTTCTCAAAGAACATAGACAAATGCTGTGTTCTTTCTAAGACTTAACCCAGTTTGGAGAAGGTCCTGGGCAGGTGTCCAAACACAGGTGAATGTGTTGGGGGAGGATTAGACTGCTCAGAATTGTATTCTGTGAATCTAGTATGCTAGGTCTATGAAGGTATGAGTGTGTGTGCGCGTGTGCGTGTGTGCGTGTCTTAGTCTCTGTGTGTGTCTGCATGCATGCACTCAGGCATGTGTGTAAAAATGCATACAATGAAAACAATTATGTGCGTGAAGAAAAGTACACTATGGTGCCTGAGGGCACAATCTACAAGCATAAACTGTGAGGTAATTCCTGGTAGGATGAGTGCTGTGAAGGACAATTGTCAACCTGTAGAATTCATGTCCCTCATACATCCCAAGAGCCTGTGTCTGACCAATCCCATGTCAGTAAGCGGCCAAGGCAGTGCCCAAGCATTCTTCCTGTTGCTTCATCTCACAGAAAAATGATCATGAACCTGGGAGAGCGCAGAAGGAGGCTTCCCATAGCTGTTCATGCAGAGGGCGGCTGTTAAACCTCACATGTAACCAAGGGCCTTCGCGGTTGCTAAGGGAGGTGTTATACTTAACTTTCAGCAACAACAAACAAAACAGCTGGTGGGCACACCTGATGTGTGGAGCGAGTGCTTCTGACAGTCCTGATGGGGCTGAAGAATTGCTGGGCTGCTGTTAAGCCGTCCTAGACTTAAAATACCGCTTATCACTCAACAGCCGTGTGAAGTTCTGTATGTTCCTTAGTGTCTCTGAAACTTGGTCCACTTTTAAATAGAACGCAGCTAACCTAACTTTAGGTTAGGTTTGTACGGCTTTGTACGGCTGTGAGACGTGCAAGAGAGATAACGCTTAGGTGTCCCAGAGGACACATGAGGGGCCTGCTTTCTACACAGCAGCTGCAGACTCCCGTTCTGTCAGAAATGAAGCTGGACTTTCTCCCTCCTTCCTTCCAACCCAACAAACTCAGTAGTACACAGAAGTCTCAGGACCCTTTTGTAATCTTTGTGTGAACTAACATGAGGGAACGGAAACCAAGAGTCGAATTGCCATAGCCTCATTGTCAGAGGCTCTGACTTCCAAGCATTGTGTCTCCACATCAGTGCCCATAAAAGCATTCAATTCTACCTTTAGTTTCTGCAAACAAGGACTCTGTCTACCAATGTAATACATTAACGACTTACATATATATACGTATATAGATATACATATATGTATCTATACATACACACACATATATATATATGTGCACACACACATTCACACATTTACGGGTTCTTGTTCATAGTTCAGAGGATAGGCTGATGCTCACTTCTTGCAATTTGCAAACCTCTCTTCCTCCTTCTCTCCTCCCCACTCACTGTGAGAAGCACAAAGGGTGCTCAATTCTTGCACCTGCCAGGGCAGCTTCCTGCACCCTTTAATAGTCTTGTATCCATTGATCAATTTCTGTTTGTGGGTGGATCTGTTAGCTATTACCGAGTTATGACTCACCCCATCATGCAAGAATTTAAACATTTACTGTTGCATATCATCGGGGGAGGGGGGGGTCGGGTGGACGCTTTGGGAGCTCAAGGTTGGGTCCTGCTAATCTCTCTTGGCTTTTTCAATGCACTCACAGACACCTGATGGCTCCTCCAGGGTTGGCTGATCTAAAGTGACCTGCACAGTGTGGTTGGCTGAATAGTGACCTGGATGGACCATGAGTTACACATCATCTTGCAGATTACCCTGCACTGAGTAACAGAGCAAACTAGAATTTCAAGAGAGAAAAGACAGATGTGCAAAGCCCCGGGAGGGTAGAACATCAGTTGAATCACAGTCTATTACTGAAACAAACCACAAAACCTCTTTGACTTAAGGGTATAGAGACAGGCTCTGCATCCTGACAAGAGGAGCTGATATGTCACATTTCGGGGGCAGCGGAAGTGGGGGGTGGATTATTAGCTATTTTTGCATTCAATCTGCCCTGCCCTTATTCATTCCAAGCTAGCTCTTGATGGCAACTTCACAAGGGCAACTTCCTCTATGGGAGAACTGAAGGTTCTATCTCTTATTATATAAAAACATTGTTTTCCATCACATTAGAGAAAAATGACTCAACTTCCTTTGAAAAGGGACAATTGAAATGGAAAGGTCACTTTGCTGGGTTTCTTGTGTCCTGTTTCTAGACGAAAGGAGACAGAGACAAGACCTGAGACCAAATCCTTTTCAGACCCAGAGAACTTTATTATCTTCCTAGGGAGAGACAAGACCGAGGAAAGTCTGAGAAGAGTGTGGACCAGGCTTGGTGGTGTAGCCCTGTAATTCAGGCACATGGGAGCCGTAGGCAGTAGGATCATCAGTTCAAGAAAAGTCTGGCCTATCCACTGAGTTTCTGACTAACGTGGGCTATGAGGAAGAGACTGCTTCAAAGAGAAACCAAGGAGGAAGAACAAAAAGGACTTTGGGAATCAAGGATTCTTTTAGGCCATGAAGCAAAGTGTTCTGCACATGTTCTAAAGAAACACAAAAACTGGTTTATAGATTTGAAGGGTGATAGAAGAGCATTAGGTAAAGTTACACAAAGTATAACTTCATATTCATAAAAGCATATTTAAAGGATTCACTGGCATTAGTGTTAACTGGGAATATTAAAGTTACTTGCAAAAAAATTTCTGCTAACATATTATATATGTGTATTTGTATACATTATATAGGCATATGTATACATTCACAAAAGAAAGTTTTCTTAAAGTACAGCTTTCCATTTTATAAGCCGTAATAAATAATATACTTGATAGAAACTATAAAAATGTTACTATAGGCAGATATGGTGGTGCAGGCACTCGGGAGGCAGAGGCAGAAAGAACTCTGTGAGTTGGAGGCCAGCCTGGCCTTCACAACAAGTTCCAGGACAGAAGAACTACAGAGACTATGTATCTAAAAACAAAACAACAAAAACAAAAAAGTCATTATAACTTATCATAAACTTTAAGGATACTCTACAACATATTAAATATATGTATGCATATGTGCATGCATGTACTATAAATTGTATCCATATTTGCCTAAAACATAACGAAGTTGTAAAGAAATTGGTCCCTTCATAGTTAAAACAATAGCAAATGTAGAAGAAATAATTTGGCTATAAACTAGCAAAAAGCCAGTGCAGTAACTCAGATTCTGATTGTTTAGGAAGTATATCTAAATATGTAAATTAGATATGCACACATTAGACTCTAAAAAGTAAATTCATTATTATGAAAAAGCATTCCATGACACAAATTTAAATCACATTTTGTGATAACTGTAAAGTACAATTTTTCTAAGACAGTCTTAATTACAGCCACCTGTAATTAAGTGTGTAACATGACTTTCGAGACATCTAGCCAGGCTTGCATTCCTGTAATGTAGCCTCTAATGTACTGAGCATTTTTTCACTGGGGGAATTGATTTAGAATTTTAGCAAATAAGTCAACTCAGCCCATCACCTTTGTGTCTTGTCTCTTTTCTATCATTAATTCATTTATTCACACATTCAGTCATTCAGCTCCCACTGAGGTCCCATTATGGACCAAGCTACATTTTATAAAGTTTAAGGAAATATCTTAGTTAGTCTAACAAGCAAAATGTAGCCATTATTTCTCCACAGAGATGTATTGGTGACGTTTCTGTCACTGCAGTAAAATGCCATGACTTAAAAGCGACTTGTCAATGGGCACATTTATTTGGGCTTGTAGTTCCAGAAAGATAAAAAGCCATGAGGAAGGCAGAGTATGACAACAGGTGGCAGGCCTGGCAGGACAGGAAGCCGAGAGGTCGCATCTTCAGCTTTAAGCACAGAACAGAGAGAAGGAACTGGAAGTGGAGTGGACCCACCCCCAACTCCGTACATCCTCCATCAAGGCTGCACCACTCACACCTCCCCAGACAGCACCATCAGCTGGGGACCAAGTGCTCGACTGCCCAAGACTGTGGGGAGTGTTTCTCAATCAAAGCACCCCACAAGAGGAAGTGGGCGCTCAAGACTTTTAAAGAACTTTCCTGAATTAGTAGTTAACTTAGGCAAGATGGTGGTTTAGAGAGTTTCTGCTGCCTTCAAAATTTGAGTTTAAAAACGAGACGTGCCAGGGACAGGAGCTTAGACTGCACTAGGTATGGGTGCACGGTGTCATGTCAAACACATGACACGCTAATTTGAGTAAGCTGTTTTAATGCTCAGGTGTGATTGTGTAGTATCAAAAGAAAGAAGCACACAAATTAATGTAACATTACAATGAGAAACAGCAATGTTTCCATTCCTTCCTCCTTCCATCCATAATTATTGTGTGTGTGTGCGCGCGCGTGCGCGCAATTGGCATTTGTCATATAAGAACCTACTTGTCCCTGTATCTGATGGCAGATAAGGTAAAAACTAACAAATAGTGCAAATGTCACTGTTAATATTCGCACAATATCAAGCTGTAAAGACCAAGAGACTGTTGTGGGAATTGGAAGAAAAAAAGAAGGGAGAGTTTCAAAATTCGCTTCATGAGCTCAACATTTTGGGTCAATCTCTTGAAATGGTGTTATAAATAAAAGGTGTGGACGGCATGGAGTGAGTGCTGAAGAAAGTGGAGATTAGGCTGATGTGAGCTCTTAACACACTTTGAAGAAGGATGTGTGGAGGTCGTGCTTTCAGGCCTCTGCATTTGGTTCTTTGGGCAGGAGGCCTCAGTAAACATACCTTCAGGGAACCTGGGAGGAGGCTTGCCCTCTAGAATGAAGCTTCTATGGGCAAAGCCTCCTCTCCATGTAAGTTGTGGTTGTGAACATCCTAGAAAAACACACGTACACCTGGTTCACCAGAGCAGCTCTGACCAGGGTAGGGTTTCAGGCTGGCTGAACTGGCAGCCCAGATGTTCACCCAGAACACCGCATATCCCCCATGGCTCCAAGGAGTCACTCACCATGCCCTGCAATCCAAACAAAACCCTTCTTTGTGAAAGGGGGAGGGAGCATCGGGTTGCTTTCTTAGCCCAGCTGCCAATCCCTCTCAGTTTGGGACCTCTCCTGCTCTCCCCAGGGCTCCATTATGGAGTTAGCACAAATATTTGCCTCAAGACATCAACTGTGTCCGACACCTGACAGCTTGTTTTTCTATATATTTTGTTACGCTCGAGCATGAATACTATTTCAGGGAAACATAAAGAAGTAGCATGCAAAGTCCATTAGCCAGCTTTGCTCTGTGGGCTTTTTAATTGCTGTATTTTGGGGGGGGGGTAAAGTTTTAAGCAGTGCACTTAAATAAAAGATCAAATCATACTCTCCAGAGTGATTTGTCAGAAAAGGAAATCTGTTGAGGTGGTGGGTAGGAATGCAGGTTTGGCGCTCGAGTTAGTACTCAGGAGAAAGAATTTCTTCGCCCAGCTAAGGTTTGCCTCTGCTGAGGACTAAGAAGTGCCAGGAGGAATGTGTGGCCTCTTTCCTTTCCTCAAATGTCTTCACGTTTGATGTTTGGTGACACCAGAGACAAGCTGATACGAACCTGGTCATCAAAATGAGCCACAAAGCTGTGGCCGCAAAGGTGACAGTGTCTCCAGTCTTCTTTCCTGGAGTCACTTCCCTTGGTCTCTCAGACCCTACAGAGTACACAGTTGTGTGCTACGACGTCATGGCACATTTTCTCCACTAGTCTGTGGATGAAACAAATGATGCTGACGTCAATGATCTGTGGGCTAGCCTACTGGCTGCTCTGTTTCACATAGTAACACAGACCCAGGACTACTATGGCTAGAACATGTGGGCTCTTCTTCCTGTGACTCTTCTCCAGCAACATGGCCCAGAATTCCTTATAACGTAGGGTCAGTGTAGGAAGAATCTGGACAAAGAGGGCTAAGCACTTTGAAGTCTGCTCTCAGCACTGGCACACTACATATTCCGCATTGTGCTGGTTGGCTTCAGTCAATTTGACACAAACCTAGATATATCGGCAAGAAGGGTCTCCTTTTTCATTAATTAATTAATTAACATCCTGGTAGGAAGTTCGCCTCCCTCCTCTACTCCTATTATCTCCCTCTTACCTCTCTTCCCCTTTCCTGTGCCCCCTCCCTCTTTTTCAGAGAAGGGGAGACTTCCCATGGGTATTGACCCACCTTGGCATTCTTAATTGAGAAAATGCCCTCACAAGATTGCCCAATGGCAAGACTGTGGTGGTATTTTCTTAATTCGCGATTGATTTTGGGAAGGTCTTGCTTATTGTGGACGGTGCCACCCCTGGGATGGTGGTCCTGGTTTCTATAAGAAAGCAGGTTTAACAAGCCACAGGGAGCAAGCCAGGAGGCAGCACTCCTCCAGGGCCTCTGCATCAGCTCCTGTCTCCAGGTTTCCACACTACTGTCCTCAAGGATGGACCATTACCTGGAAGTATAAGACGACATAAATCTTTCCCTTTCCCAAATTGTTTTGGTCGTACTGTCTTATAACAGCAGCAGCAATCCTAAGACACCCACATCCTATGGGTCTATGAGGAACGGAAGGGAGAACTCAGAAAGGACACAACTGAAGATCTTCAAAGTGGTTTATGAAAGTTTGGGTGGGGCTGTAACACTGCCTTGTCTTGTGAGTTTGCATGTGACTCCGCTGTAGAGGAAACTTCCATTTTCCATAGCTTGCCTCACAGCTCAGTGGGTCACTTCAAGTTTCAGTGAAAGGAGACCCAACTTTCCTAGAGCATAAAATATTTTGGTTTAACTTGGCCTTCTGTCCATTGATAAATGCAGTAGAAGCCATTAACAGAAGTGACTGATTAGCCTACACTACCAACCTCCAATTACTTAGAAAGAAAAATGAGCAGAAAGTATCAAAGAAGATCAATGATGCTTCACACTCTCTGGTAACCACACTCACCTGGGCAGTTGCCAAACACCCCTGAGAGCCCCTTCTATCTCCTCGCTCTCATACTTATCTCCCTTCACGCACCATATTTCCTATCATAGCATGAATTTGACATTGAAATTGCGTGTTTACTTATAAACTCAGCCACTAAACCGAAAGCCTTAGGTAGTCCAGGGCTATATGTGTTATTTCAGCATTCCTTTTCTCAACAATTGGGAAAGCTTCCATTCTTCCGATGCTAGAGACTCAATCAGATTTTGGCAAAGGAATACAAGTATGAACGGGTAACAGATGACAGGTGCCGATGAACTTGGTTGTTTAGGATCGTTCTCTTTCTGGTTGGATTGGGAACCAGAGGCTGAGAAGTTTGGCAGTATTTCCCTTGTTGGGGAATCAGAAGTACTGAGGTTGACCTACATTGCATGTCACCTAAACAAAAGATTAGCAAATCAGTTAGGTCAAAACTACCTTATAGTTACTTAGGGATACTTTCCAAACGAATAATTGGTACTCATGAACCAATAGGCCTATATATTATGGAGAGTGGGGTATCGCTGTGTAGGATGTTTGGATTCAAAGATGACACATAAAACATTCATTTAAAGTCTAATGCTACTTGTCAATGAGGGAGCATGACTCTAGGGACTGACAGTGACTTCTAATTTTCTAAATTTATCTAACATTTCCTCCAAACTTCTATGTCTCTGTTGGTGTTTCTCCCAGGAACTCAGTAGTTAATAAAGTTTTAATCCCAAGAGGAGAGCACCAGCAGGGGTGTTTAAGATCATTCATGAAAAATGCTTCTTTAGTGGGAATTTCAGACACATAAATGCCTTTAATGTGTCTTATTCACGTTCAGGCACTCTGCTCACAGATAGATTTTATGGAGACTGTAAGGAAGACAGGAAAGGCCAGAGTAGGACAGAAACATACGCTGTGCTCAGGAGGGGAATTAGCACTAGGTCTCCTTAATCTGTTTCTGCCACTTCACCCTATGCAGCTCATCTGACAGCAGTAATGTGTGGCCAGGGGCTGGGGCCGTGTGAACTAAGGGTGATTTAAAATCTATGGTTCCAAAACCTCATGCAAGGTACTTCTTCTTCAGTAGGCCCAGAGTAGGAGTAGGAATTGGCATCCTACCAGCTATTCAAGCATGGATGACGCTCTGACCCAAGCAACAGGAAATGTCCCAGGAAATTAATTGCCTCCCTTTCCCTCCCCTTGACTTCCTTTCACTTTTCTGCCTTTCCCTTCTACTCCAATCTCTCCATTCTCTTCCCTTCATTTCCTTTCTCTGTCTTTCTTTTTCTCCCAAACCAATCCCCTCTCCCTCTCTCCCTCCTTCTCATGGCATAATGGAAATTTCCTGTACATTAGACTCAAAGAAGCAACAGAAGGGCAGATGCTAGTGTCTCCCATAAGTCCTTTGAATTTGTGTTCTGATGTCACAAATTTCTGAATTTTCCTCCATATGAAAGATGAACAAAACCAAAGACATATTGAATTTTTCACAGTTAACATGTTTTTTTTACCTTATGCCTACTACAAGTTAGGCTCTCTGCTTTCAGGAGCTCTTTTAACCTGGTGGATGCTTTTAAATATTTCTGAGACCATGCTATAGTTTCTCAACATTCTTTGCCCAGGTGGCTTAAGAACATTGGGTAGATGGGTGCTGTAAAGTTAAATCTATGGGAAGAATGCCCCTGTGGAGGGTACAGTCTGTCTTGGAAGTCTCTCGTTTGCACACTCTGGTGAGAATGTCTGCCATGTGGTGTAGATAAACTATATTCTCTTTTCTACTTTTCCACTGATGTGTGCTTGGGCTACTGTGAGCAATATTACAACAAGTGTGGGCATGAAGACACTTCTTCAGTAAATTAGTTTCATTTCTCTTGGACAGATACACCTGAGGGACTTATGACTCATTTGGAAGCTTGTTTCAATTATTTTAAGGAATTGCCATATTCTTTTCCTAATAGCTGTACATGGTATTCATCTCCAACAGTTTGCAAGGGATGTCTTTTCCCCCCTCACCCTCCTTAGAACTGGTTAAAATGTTGATAACATTTATTATGAGATGAGGTGTTGAGGCCATCAATTAATCCACTAGGATTGCTAATGCTGATCATTTGTTATAATTACTGGATACTATTATGTCTCCTTCTAAAGAAATTTTGTTTTGCTTCTATTTTAAAGGGCATTATTTTATTGGCATTGAATTGTCCGAGTGCTTCATGTATCCTAGATAGTAACTCCACATCAGGGGCATAGCTTGAAAATACTTTTTCTTTGCTCCGCTGATAATTTTCTCTGGCATGGAGAAGTATATTTTCCTAACATGGTGCAACTCAATTTCTCTAGTCTCAGTTTGCAGTCTGCAGTTCTCAGATATGCTATGAAAATCTGTTGCTCATATTAGCATCACATAGATTTTTTCTATGTCTTCTTATAACAGTTTCATAGTTGAAGTTTTACATTTAAATCTTTAATCCATTCTCATGGACTTTTTTAGAAGGTAAAAGTCTAGGCTATCATTTCATTTTTTTTCTGTATTTGGTTATATACTTTTTTTCAACAATAGTATTTATTAAGAAACTTTCCTTTTGCCATTGTCTGTTCTTGGCACCTTTGTTGATAATAATCAGCAAGATGTAAATGGAATGGTTTTATCTGGGCTCTCTCTTTCCCACCGCATTAGTCTCTCTGTCTGTTTTAATACAAGTGCCATACTATTTTGGGTACCATAGCTTTGTAACATAATTTTAAGTCAGGGACATGATTTGAAATCAGGGAACTTTGCTCTTGTATGTGAACGATAATAAATATTACAAAAGGCAAAAGGATACTATTTCTTAAATGCATCTTACTTTAGAAAGGAAGCAATGATGTTCAGAATAGAAAAAATTATCCTGTGGCCTGGTCCCTTCTTGTAGTGATGTCACTTTTGTGTAAAGCAGCATGACAACATATGACAGATAAAACACTGGCCTTTTCCAGTAAAAATTTTTCTATAGAAATGATTGATTAAAACTAAAACTTCATTTGAGACAGAACTGAGCCCATGGGCAGAGCATGAGTCTTTGGTGAGAAGACAATGGGTAGGTCAATGATGGTGGGTGTAGGTCACCCAGACCTGCTCACCCAGAAGACGCTGAAGGCACGAGGGACCATGCAAAACCCGAAGCTAGGTGTGAGAAAACGCAATGGAAGCTGATTAATTTTAGGGGCATAAAACACTGAGCATTTTTGAGTTAACAACTGACTACTACGGACACATGCATGTCCACCAAGTCTGTGTAAGCATAGCCATTGTGATAAGCAGTGTTCCGTGCTCCCGTGGGCATTCTGGCTGTCTCTGATCCTGTTTGACTCTATCTGACATTCTTCCTACTCCCCATATGCCCACCAGGGAAGTTAGTCCTATATCCCATTTCTTTTTTGGATCAGGGACCAGGTCAGCCCTATGCTACTGCTGTTGAAATCGTGCAAATGCCCCACCCAGACACTAACTGGTGGAAAAAATTAAAAGGCCCATATATAGCAAATTTCAGTGAAACGATAAGGTAAGTACAGCCATGTTGCTGTACATCCAGTGAGAAGAGTCTCCTCCCTTTCAAAACAAAATTACTACTTTTCCTCTACTCTCTTCCCAAAAAGAGCCATGGCACACGTTTGCACAGCTTGGCACACACAAGCCAATCCTGCGGTGACATCTGTAGGGTCTTGGGGAGCATGCCTCCTGGGAACAGGAAAGGGAGCCTTCCCATATGTGGGCTTGCCTCCCTTATTTATTCATGTCTGCATCTGTGTCTGAGCTGTGTTGTTCTGTTGTATTTGTTTTCTACTTGGGTTAATGCTTTTTTCTTCTTGAGGCTCAAGGGTCCACCCTACAGACATGGCTTAAGCTGCACTGAGTCCTGGGAAAAGGACCGCAGAGCTTTCCACTCCTTCCTTTGGGTTTGAATCAGAATCTAAGGGGCAGAGGGTGGTCCCCTTTCTGCCTATCAAAGAGGGGGAAGAGAATGCATTGTCCACACTTGAGGGGGCCAAGGAGACCAATGACTGTGCAAAGAGTGAGGAGTGATGTCAAAAGGGGATTTCTAATCACTGAAAATTGTTTGACTTGCTGCAGTGCACATACTCTCTGTAGAGTTCCCTGCTTAGACTATAATATAAGTGACTGTCACCCACAGAGTGCTGGTTAAAAGGAAAGCAGGAACAATGTAGAAATAAAACGAGACAAGAGCTTGCAGCCAAATGGCTTTGGGATTAAAGACTGGCAGAATAAAACAGATGAGAAGGATGGCGGCAAGTCTCTGTCGCCAGTTCTATAATGATGGGTAATGAAACCACTGAGAAAGGTCTTTCTGTGCATCTTCATCCCCTGGTGCTGATGGGGTTAACAGTGCCCTTGCTCATTGGGAGGGGGAGGAGCAGCTGGTGGATACTGGGCTTGGCACAGGGCATCAAGCTGCACCCCTGCCCCTCTGGGGCTGCTGGAGCATCACGTTGGTGAGCAGCTGTTGTGCTCTGGCTGCCAGAACAACCTTGAGAAAACCCACCGCCCCCACCCTCACTCCCCACCCCCACCCGCAGAACAGGGCTTGCCTTTGAGTCTGTAAAAGGCAAGCTAGGGAAGATCTGGGAAATGCACCTCACAGGAGAGATGCCAGGGCAGTGCTGGGGAAAGCGCCTCAGTCCAGGCCAACCAAGACATTTGGCTAGAGCACAGCCTTTGGGTTACTGGTTTTGTGCTGGTACAGAGATACGGAAAGGAGGAACAAGGAGCATTCTAGACTCTTTTAAAGGGTGATGGCCTATACAATAAACCCAGAGAAGAATAGGATTACTGAAGTGGGAAACATTTAGCACAAAGGCTAGCCCAGCACAGGGCTTTGAGAGTGGCTGATATGGCTCTCATGCCTTCCTTCATTGCACAGTGACTTGTTCTTCTCTGCTGTGTCTGGCCAAAATAAGAGGAAAGAAAATGGAGGCAGGCCCATCATTTTTGGTTTATATCTTCAGTTTATTTGCTGTGTGACCCTAGAAATTACTTGACCCATTTGGCTCTCAATTTTCTCAGCCATGAAATCACGGCTTTCTCAAAAGGTGATTATTGATTTCATAAGTAAATATGTATAAGATGCCCGATCTGTGTAACTGCCTGTTACCAGAACACGAATCTACCTACACAGTGAAAACACATCTTTCTGTGCGTCAAAGACAAAGCTGAGCCCATAGTTCTTACACTGAAGGGACACTCTGCACTGGTCAAAGAAGAGCCAGCCAGGGATGACTGCTGTTGATAGCAGAGCCAGCTAGAACTGGGTTCGAATGGTAGTATATGCATGTCCAGGAAACTCCACATCCAGAGACACTAGTATTGGCCATGATGGAAGATCTCACACCATGTCAAAAGGTGAGCAATTTTCTTCACAAACATGGGGACTGGAGTGTGGATCCTTGTCACCCACACATGGACCAGGCTAAACGTCTTTCTACCCTTTATACTCCTGTGTCTTGCTGATCAAACTAATAGATGACTAATAATTTACTAATTAGTCATTGATTCATTTGCTTATAGAAAAAAGAAAACTAGGCAATATTGATTACCATCACAATCAAGAAGACACATGAGTTTAAAAGATAGAAAGAGGTTTAACCAGATCGCAGAGCTTTGAGATTGTAAATAAGAAAGTGAGGCTGTCATGTCCTTGGCCTCAGCTCTACCCGAGATGTGTGACTGGGAAGGGCGCATTGCTTCTTTTGTCCCCAGAGCTATGACCAGGACTGGGTATGACCTGGCTATCAATTATTACCATTCTGGTCATAACTTTAGCTCACATCACTCATTGGTCACTCTCTGTGGATCAAGTATGAATTTCTGGGAAATGTATATGTTTGAACATATTAGACTAGTTGCCCACTGTTATCCCCTTGGTCACAGCTGCGTGTTTCACAGCCTTCCTCCACTGAGCTACTGGGGAACAAACTACATGGAAGGTAACAGGCAAGCTGTGTGGAGTCAGACATGTCACTTAATTATTTGTGCCTCCACTTCTTTCCCTGTAAACCTGACCCATGAGTATCATAAGATCCCACCTTTACGGGGGAATCGTGAAACGCATGTTAGTTGATTTTTGTAGATGAATTAGAATACAGAAAAAGGTAGATGTGCATATGATTTCCAGAAAGAGGTCATCCATCCAAAGCACCCTAACACAAACAGTAGGCAGCTAGCAGGTATAGGATGCTCTTCCTCTGTGCTCCCTTCTCATCAAATATAATAGGCACGTCTATGTGTTTTCCCAGAGAGTTCAGAGAAGGACCATTCCTTCTGATTCTCTGAGCTGTTAATGTGTCTCCCAGTGCCCTCTACTCTTACGGGAAAGGCTGCCTCTGAGATGAACTCTGCACACTGCTTGGGAAGTGCATGCTGGAGTGTCCTCACCCATCACAGCCCTTCACAGATTATGCAGCTCTTTTCTTCTTAGGCAGCTCAGCCACATTATCTCTGAAACACAGCTCTGTATCCAGACCTCTGCCTGTCTTACTGGCCTAAACTTAATCTCTGCCCCGGAAGGCCACCAATTGCTCCAGGAGGGCCAGCTCTGCCAGCTGTTCCTGGAACGATGGTTTCCCCAAGCTTCTGAACACCACTATCCAAGAATTTAACCCCGGAAGAATCAGAGGTCAGATAGCATGCATCCATCTATCTACCTACCCATCCATGCTTGCGTCTTCAGCAGATGGCCTGGCCCCTCAGGATCTTCACCTGGCAGTGTCCTGTCTATAACACTGAACCAGCTCATGAAGTGAGTTTTACAGTGAGCTCTGTATTCAACAAGTGAGTGTCACAGCTTCCATTTTTAGCCCTTGGAGGTCTATCCTGGCTACTCTAGTCACTGTAAAAAGGACTCAGATTCATGTTTCTGAGCTTCAAGCTGCTGTTAATCAGAGTCAAGGGCCAGTTCGGGATCTGAACTGTCAGAGTAGATAGTTAAGCAATGGGAGCAATTAGGAGCCAGGATGAGGAGACTTGGCCAGGACTAGAACTATGGAGGTCAGGGCCTGGGGGAAGTGCAGGCTAGAAACATAATTCAAGGTCAGGAGTATAAGAGAATAAAAGTCTGAATGTCAATCAAAGTGATGTGCATAGTTGTGAGAGGCGACAGCAGAGTGAACAGGGCCAGGGATGACAGTTGTTTGGTCCACGAGCTAGGAAAGTACCAGAGTAGGAAGGCAGAGAACAGACATAAAGGACACACTGGCATCCAGTCTGCTGACACTGCCTCTTTTCCTGAAAGTCTCCATCTTGGATGTATGTCTCTTCTTCTTTAGGCCTTTGATGAGATCCGCCTCTCTGCTTCTGCTTCTGTTTTTTGATTCTACCATGAAGGTGTGGTTAGAAGTGTGGGCATTCATTAGGTCAGTGTCAGGGTACAGCTAGCCTGAGTGTGGACCCCAGCACTGTCTCATACTAGCTCATTGATTGTGTACAAGTGACTTGGGCTCTCTGTGCCTCAGTTTCTTCAGATGTCCAAGGGAGATAGTAGATCCAAATAGTGGCACTGCTGAAAGACGCTGCGCTTGAGACAATATATGAAAAGCCTTTAGGACAGACCATGGCACACGATGTGTGTGAGATGTATGTTTGGCTGTTGTTATCGAATGAACGTGTGCGACCTTGGAGAAAAGGGTCACGAACAGGCCATCAACGTATGGATCTTTTCCAACCTATTCAAAGCCAAAGTGTGTCAAGATTGAAAAAAAAAAAAAAAAAAAAAGACCTCAACTTTGTGATATTGTTATTATTGTACATACAAGGGGGAAAAAGTTCATCTTTCCAAGATTTCGCCTGATTGCTCCAGAAAGAAAACATTTTCATTGTGTGGTCATGATTGGGAACATATGTGAACCACACCCCGCTTTGGCTCAACCCCTTCCAGTCCCTAGTCTGTCTCTCTCCCTCTCTCTCTCCTCCTCTCCCACTCTCTGTTCCTAATTAGGAAGAAACCAAGTAGAATCTGGCGTTTCCTTCCCAGTCTTGGTAGGGGAGCCCACAGTGGATTAATTACCTCAAGCAGTATTGGCTTCCCAAAGGAACAATCAGGGATGGGGCTTGGGGTCCAGTGGCTTAGGGAGGCATGACAAATTTAAATCTCCACTCGAAGAGAACAGAAATTAATTTTAATAGGAGGCAGTGTGGTCTAAAGTTTACTGGAGGATGATAAGTAATCAAAGGTTATTTTTCTGTCTTAGCTTAACCACTAACTTCTTGTGAGACTTGGCTCTGTAGCTTGTGGGGGAAAGAAGTCTACCTTTCAGCCAAGGAGTGCTGATAGTGGGTAACAACAGTTCCTAACACTTAATGAGTTTCTATTATACACCAGCCTTGGTAATGATTTATTTACAGTAAGTATCCTTTAATATATACTGTGCATTTTTCTACTATATCAGTAGAGTTGTAAACTTAATGTTTAATTTAAATATATTTTACTTAATTCATATACAATAACTAAATATACCATATGTAAAAGCCTCGTCATTAGTATGGAGTTGTGTTCAGTTTTATGGCAGAGGAAAGAGGATCAGAAAACTCCCATGGCTTTCTGAAGGGTTCAGATCTGGAATGTGGCAGCTATACAGCATAGGTTGGACTGACTTAATCTCTAATTTGATGCACTAACTGCTCTATCATATTGCACATGCATGGAAGGAGGTATAAATATATATATTTTAGAAGTCTTTAAGAAAATTCAAGGATCAGACTGAAGAGGTTAATGAAATGGGTTCAGTTGGCTGTACAATCCATTTCTCTAACTCCGTAAGTATTCTGTGTGGGCCAATTAATTTACCTTGGATAAGACTGTATGTTTGGCTTTTCACATTTAATAGATGCAAGTAATCTGTAGATAAGTTTCAGAAATTGGCCAGTTGTTCCCATCCATATGGACATAGTATTTCTTCTGACAGAGGCATGCAACAAGGCGTGCGCATGGAGCATGTTCTGAGGAAGAGCCTGCCTGGCTCGAAGAGGGTGGTCAGGCAGGGCATCAGTAGACACATGGGCAGGGATAACGGAATGTTCAGAACTGAGAATCACCTGGAGTCTCCATTACAAAACACAGGTGGAAGTCAGAGAAAGAAATCAAAGAAGTCCTCAAGAGAAGGAGGCCAGGTAGGTGTGGCTTTGGGCATTGTCTAGAAAGAAATGATCCCTGTGGTCTCATAGTCACATCTGACCTGTTCGGCTTCACATGCATGGATATTGCATGCTCCTTGTCATGGGATGCCATTGGTTGGACATCGTAGGAACATGCCTGTCTGGCATGAACATGAGCTTCATCTCTGGGCCCAAAAGCCAGTACCCAGATTCACAGTCTTCTGGACCCCTTCTGCCACACTCAGTCCCACCCTGCCCCCCCCCCCACTCTCCGGACCCTTGAAATAAACATATTATGCAAAGTCTCCACTTTCCTCATACTGCCCGCTCGTATACCCGGGAGAACTCAAACAGAACATTATTAAAGGATCAGGCAATCCCTGGGGATGCCAAGAGAAACGGGGTAATTCCTTTACTGGTGGATATTGCACGCCCCCATTAAACAGCAGCAAGAAACCCAGAGAAAAGAGTCTACTTAACAGGTCTAAAATGCAGCTCCAGACAGAGGAGAAGGCAGGCTTGTTTCAATCATCTGCCCCTTGTTCTGTAATAAAAATGTATTTTTTTTTCCCTGAGAACAATTTAGTGTGGCCAATAAAAGCCCAGCTAATTTCTCAATCAGCATGGAGCCAAGTCAGCCACCCAGGAGCTCTCTCCTAGGGCAATATTTCTGAGGCGCGCACAATCTATACTAAAGCGATCAACTTCTCTCCGGCCTGCCAAGGGGATGCGTTAGCGAAGCCCAAAATATGACAAGAGGAAATTTATGTGCAACTTTTACACATAATATCTCATTATGACTCTTCCCAATCTTTCAATTTTAAAAATAAACGGCCTTTGTAATGATTTTACCAGAACATCTAAAGCAAGATTAAAAAGGAAAGAAAGTGATTTAGCTGCCTGGTTTCTTGGGGGGTAGGGTTCTTTCTTTTTGCTTTATTTGTGAAAATTCACTGTGTGCGTGTGCGTGTGCATGTGTGTGTGTGTGTTCCATTCCTTCTCTCACTTCATCCCCTCTTTCTTTCCTTGTCTATCATATCTATGTGTTTTTATAGTTTAAGGAGAAAGAAATATAAGAGCTTCACATTTCTATCACATGCCTGAGCCTATGAGATCTCTTGTTCGACGTGGAACCAACTCCATTTGGTACTTGAAAAAGTTTCAACTAAGACTTTGGCACCGTCTGCCCAAGAGTCTGGTGTGAATTTATGTCATAGTCTCTGACTGTCCTGCTCCTATACTCTCCCCTCTCATAGCCTCATTCCTTATGAGGGTCAGATGAGTCACTGGAAAACATTCTCTGTGTTTTATGGTGTTACATGCCACCTATTTTTGTTTTCCCTCAGCGAAGCCCAGGACTTTCATCTTGTGTTGGTTTCTCTGTGACTGGTGGGGAAGACAGAGGAGTCTGAGAACATGGGTGCCAATCATTGTATGAAGTGCCTGCTCCTTGGACATGCCCAACTTCCCCTTGGCATTGGGGTGAAGCAGTATGACTTTCCCATATTTATTTGGGAACTTTTAGGTGTTGTCTCCTTGTATGATGGAGTTCTGCCTTCTTCGTAGGGACTTACCTCCTAGGGCTGTCCTTGCAAGCGTCCATATTCTCTCAAAAGCATATCTCTATGGCTGTTTGCTCTTATTCGCTACATTACGCAACCATTATTTATTTACCAAAGGTTGACTCTACCAAATCACAGAATTCACGGGCCTAGTAAAAGGAACTATCATTGAAGATCTAAGACCATCTTGGAAGGGGAGCCCATATAATGTAACACCTTTAAAATCGTCAGTTGGCCAGGTAGGCTTCTCCCTGTGTTTCATTGCTGGGACAGCCTCATGCCAAAGTCTCTCAGACTACTACCGGGAAAATCCTTCTGTGGAGACAATTACGTTTGACTGTACCTGGGAGTATTAAGTCAGCCCTGGTTCAACAAATGATTTGCCTCAAAGTCAAGCTCTAGTGGTAGAACTTTCTTTTTTTTTAATAATTTTTTTATTAATTTATTCTTATTACATCCCATCCCTTGTATCCTCCCATTCCTCCTCCCTCCCATTTTCCCCTTACTTCCCTCCCCTATGACTGTGACTGAGGGGGACTTCCTCCCCCTTTATATGCTCATAGGGTATCAAGTCTCTTCTTGGTAGCCTGCTATCCTTCCTCTGAGAGCCACCAGGTCTCCCCCTCCAGGGGACGTGGTCAAATATGAGGCACCAGAGTACGTGTGAAAGTCAGACCCCACTCTCCACTCAACTGTGGAGAATGTCCTGTCCATTGGCTAGATCTGGGTAGGGGTTTGAAGTTTATGGCCTGTATTGTCCTTGGCTGGTGCCATAGTTTGAGCAGGAACCCTGGGCCCAAATCTGCCTATCATAATGTTCTTTTTGTAGGGTTCTAGGACCCTCTGGATCCTTCTACTTTGCTATTCTCCCATGCTTCTCTCAAAGAAGCAACAAACTGAAGTTTTCAAAGCGTCAAACTACCTTTGGCCTTGATAGTTCTGTGTAC
Organism: Acomys russatus; assembly: GCF_903995435.1. NCBI lineage: Eukaryota > Metazoa > Chordata > Mammalia > Rodentia > Muridae > Acomys > Acomys russatus. The sequence goes on along the minus strand of NC_067140.1, from coordinate 9,176,557 downwards.
TCAGTCTATGCTGGAGTTAAGTGAGATGAGACCCTGTAGTCTTCTGTGGATGAGAGGAATGGGCTATTTAATTTATTTTTAATAAGTTTATTTATTTATTCACTTTACATCCCAAATATAACCCTCTCCCTCCTCTCCACCAGGTCCCACCATCCCAACTTCTTCCCCATTCTCTTCTCAGAAAAAGGGCGCTCCTCACCCCATATTAACCCACCCCAGAACATCAAGTCACATCAGGACCATGCACACCTTTTTTTCACTGAGGCCAAGCAAAGTAGCCCCACTAGGGGGAAATGATCTAAAAGCAGACAACATGTCAGAGACAGCTCCCCACCCCTCTCCCCAAGGCCAGTCTGTTTTCTAGGGGACTCACATGAAGACCAAGCTGAAAACGGGGTATTTTAAGGGAAGCAAATATATCTCTTAAAATCTAAGACAGCCTCAAGGCCTACACTGATGTGGAGTCAACCAGGCTTGGTGGCTGCAATCGGAAGATTAGTGATACCATGGCAATGGGCTATGATGGAAATTTCAGAACTGTATAAAGTGTGGCCAATTTTCTCCACCATTCTCCATCATTTAATACGTTAACCACAATTTATTGATGTTGCAGCATACATGTGCAGCAGCAACAACATGGTATTCGCATACATGATTTAGTTTGACCTTCATATTTTCTTGGAGAGAAACGTTCTCACCTTTGGGAGGCAGACTAGGAAGTTGAGCAGCCTCTTGGCCATGGCCTCCTAAGCATATGTTCCAGGGTCGAGATTTAATTGTGGTGCACCTCAAACTCAGATGACCTACCTCAGTTGCTAGTCTCTCCTGTTTAAATGCTTGCTGACGACTTCCTCGTTACTCACTTCCTCTTTGCCTTCTGTTCTCAGCCTCGTATCTGTTTCCTTTCAGATCTTCTGAAAACATGTCTGCGTATGCAGATAGACTTTACTCTTCTCTCAGGTTTCTTCAGGAGCATTCACTGAGAGACAATTTTGCATATATTAGTCCTGGGCAGTGGCTCAGGCACCTTGCCGTGTGTGTTTGGTTGAGTTGTTAGACTGTTGTGAAGTGGAAACCTCAACCCGTAGGGTGCAAGTAACATGCAGAATGTCACCCCTAGGAGCAATGAATCTAAGACTTGAATCCAGCTCTCAATTATTTCCCCAAACAAAATTCACTGCATTAAAAAACAATCTGTCATATGGAGTCTTGAGGAAAGGGCTTTGGTAAAAGCATCCATTTAGGACTGAATGTTTCAAAGTCTCCGTTTGTGGTTCTCTATGTTAATCCTAATCTATGACAAGAAGCAGCTTTGTTGATGAAGGTTGACTGATACATTGCATTATGGGTATAGCAATATGTCATTAGGAGTCATTTGGTTGCTATGTTCCTTTAGCAGAGTAATAAGAATAAATTTTCCCCTAGTTGCATGATACGTGGAAGAGGAGGAGGAAAGATTATAAGAGCCAGAGGTGGTGGATGATTCCAAGGCAACCTTATCTTCCAGACACAACAGGACTTATGCACAGATAAACTATGAACTGATAGGAGTTGAGGCAGCATGCCCAAGAGCTGTACATATTCAATCCAGACTGGGCATGAGAGGAGGAAGTGGAAGTGGGATCCACCCCTAACCAGGGAGCTGTTGCCATTGGCATCCATTGGCAAAGGGAAAATCAGTTGTACGAAATGAAATCTCACATGATTTATCAACCACACTCCAGAGCAGGCCCAGTAGTAGCTGACCATCACCCCATATTTTTTGGTTTGTTTGTTTGTTTTATGTGTGTATGTGCATTGTTTAGTTTTGATCCTTTTTGTCTTATGTGTTTCATTGTTGTTTTGATTTTTATTTGTAGGTTTGTTATTTTGTTTGTTTTGAGAGAAAGAGAGAAAGAGCATGAATTTGGATGGAGAGGGGGTTGAGGAGGATCATGGAGGAGTTGGGGGAGGGGCAAACATGACATAATATATTGTTTGAAAATATTGGCTTCCTCAAGATCCAACTATTCCATTCCTTGGAATATACCCAGAAAATGCTCCACTACACAACAAGGACATATGCTCAACCATGTTCATAGCAGCCTTATTCAAATAGCCAGAACCTGGAAATAGCCTAAATGTCCCTCAGTTGAAGAATGAATAAAGAAACAGTAGTACATTTACACTATGGAACACCACTCAGCTATTAAAAACAAGGAAATCCTGAAATTTGTGGATGGAACTAGAAATGATCATACTGAGTGAGTTAACCCAGAAGTAGAAAGACTCACATGGTATATACTCACTTATAATTGGGCACTGCCCCAAAAGGCATGTCCCTCATAAGTCTTCACGTTCCAGGAGATTGGGATAGATATGAGAACATCCTACTAGGACTCTAGGTAAGAGAAATATAGAAGATAGGGAAATAGAAGGAACCAGAGGGTCCCAGAAATCTACAAGAAGAACATCGTGACACCTGGATTGGGGCCCATGAGGGTCTGCCCAAACTATTGCACTAACCAAGGAAAATACAAGTTGTAAACATCGAACTCCTACTCTGATCTAGCCAATGGACGGGACATTCTCCACAGTTGTGTGGAGAGTGGGGATTGACTCTGACATGAACTCTGGTGCCCCATATTTGAGCACCTCCCCTTGGTGGGGAGGCCTGGTGGCACTCAAAAAAAGAATAAGCAGGCTACCAAGATGAGACTTGATAGCCTATGACCTTATAGTGGGGGAGGAGGTCCCCTAAGTCTTAGACCTAGGAGAGGGGAATAGGGTGAAAGCAGGAGGGAGGGAGGAGTGGGAGGATACAAGTGATGGGATAACAATTTAGTTGTAATCTGAATAAATAAATTAAATAATAATAATACCCAGATAGTGATCACATAATTTCTTGCTGAAATACTAAAGTATTAAATGTTTTATGCTTATGTAAAAAATATTTTAGCATTTTTTTAAAACTGTGGTTCTTACCAGCTTTGCCCTAACTCTACTTTTGCCATTGTATTTTGTAGGCACAGACCATCAAGACGTGTTTTTGAAATGCTAATGTGTTAGGGAATAAATAACTCTATATTAGCGAAGATAAATTGTTTAACGGGGAAGCATATGGGTTCTGAAATCCACGTTTCTGGGATTCAGATTCAGGCTTTGCACCTATTAGCTATAGCACAGGGAATCCAGGACCTCCCATCTGTCTCTCTGGCTGGAATGCAGCTGGATGACTATTGAATGACAAACTACTACTTTGAAGTGGTCTCTCTCTCTGGAGCACCCGTCATATGTTAATTACACAGACACACAGTATGTCTTTTTTTCTTCCAAGGATGGTAGACTAGCCTGTTGGAAAAGTTGAGCTGTTATGGAAATCTATGAAGGAAAGAAAAACAAAACATGTCATAATCAGTTGCTAAGTATGCACTAAGTACTGAATTCCTGCTATGAGTATCCCACACTCTATTCTAAACCTTCCCATTTCTCTTCAGAGAAGGACCGGAGATGCAGAGATGGAGGAAAGAGAATGGATTTGATGTGCCTAAGGCCTCACTGTTTGTGATCACAGGGCTGAGATGAATGCATTTCTACATCCAGATTAAATACTCTCCTGGTAAAAGAAATAGAAATGCTGGCTATCAATTTGGAAATCTATCTGGTGCTATCTCAGAAAAATGGGAATAGGGCTTCCTCAAGACCCAGCTATTCCACTCCTTGGAATATACCCAGAAGATGCTCCAGCACACAACAAGAAAATTTGCTCAACCATGTTCATAGCAGCCTTATTCATAATAGCCAGAACATGGAAACAGCCTAAGTGTCCCTCAGTAGAAGAGTGGATAAAGAAACTGTGGTACATATACACTATGGAATACCACTCAGCTATTAAAAACAAGGAATTCCCGAAATTTGTGGATAAATGGATTGAGCTAGAAATGATCATAATGAGTGAGTTAACCCAGAAGCAGAAAGAATCAAATGGTATATACTCACTTATATCTGCATACTAGCCCAAGGGGCATGTCCCACGAAAGCCTTCACTTACCAGGAAACTGGGACAGAGGGGAAGGCATCCTATTGGGACTCTAAATGAGAGACGCATGGGAGAACAGCAAAATAAAAGGATCCAGAGGGTCCTAGAAATCTACAAGTAGAACAATATGATAGGCAGATTTGGGCCCAGGGGTCCCGCTCAAACTAAGGCACCAGCCAAGGACAATACAGGAGGTAAACTTTAAACCCCTTCCCAGATCTAGCCAATGGTCAGAATATTCTCCACAGTTGAGTGGAGAGTGTGATACGACTTTCTCACATACTCTGGTGCCTCACATTTGACCATGTCCCCTGGAGGGGAAGACCTGGTGGCACTCAGAGGAAGGACAGCAAGTAGCCAAGAAGAGACTTGATACCCTATGAGAATATATAGGGGGACGTAATCCCCCTCAGGAACAGTCATAGGGAAGGGGAATAATGGGAAAATGGGGTGGGGGGAGGAATGGGAGGATACAAGGGATGGGATAAACATTGAGATGTAACAAGAATAAATTAATAAAAATAAAAAAATAATAAAATAATAAAAGATAAAAGGAAAAAAAAAAAAAAAGAAATGCTGGCTATCTTCATAAAATCCAGCATGAGGGCACACGGTCAGGATTCAATCTGGGGGAGACATGGGAAGCAGTAAACTGAAGTTCCAAAGTGGGCCCTCTCTGCCACCAGCAGACAAATGTCAGAATTCATCAGCTGGAAGCGATTGCCCAATTTTCACTTCCTCATGTCTCTATCTTGGCCAACTCAAGATAGTCTCATTTTTATTTAAAACAACAACAACAACAACAAAAACTTAATGCAAACATCCCCAGAGAGAAGGAGTTAACCGCCTCCCTGTTCCTTTTTCTTTTCCCAAAGTCTAAGCAGGGTGTTTCTGCCCGCTCTTTATTTAAGTGATAAATTTGAGTCTAAAGCACAGAGCGGAGGAGAACACTGTGTAGGAAGTGCTTACTTTCTTTTGATGTTTGATAGGAGTTAGGATTAGCAGAACCCAAACTCGTGTTTCTCCTTTCATGCAGCTTGTCATTTTTGTCAAACAAGAAGCTGATTAAGTTTCAATCAAAAGAACAAAAGACTCCAGGAAAAAAAAAAAAGTCTGCTTGGAAAAGTAGTGGTTTCAGCAGTTAACTGTGGAAAGTAAATTCCGTGTTGTGCCTCTGACTTTTCTGCAGCGTTGGTGCATTGCTGCTTCTTTAAAATGGCAAGTGTGTAGAATATGCCCACCTACCTAAGTTACTTCAACCTCAGACATCTGAGACGACCCCATTGAATCTAGACACAGAAAGTCTGAATGTCTATTATACATTGAGAGGCGAAGCCTACCTAATGAGCTCTTTCCGGCCAGTCAGTGTGGGTGGATGCAGGGTGTCTGTTTCTGTAAGGAGCTAAGAGGAAATGGGGAGACCCTGGTGTTTTATTAGACAAATAGACCCATGCTATTCTCTTCCCTTTGTCCATGGTCTGTGGCAGGTCCTTGTCTGTGGGAAAGATTGTAAGCTTTGTCACAGGTGAAAGCAGTCTTGGTGGGCTTTGCCCTTGGACACACCATGGATACTCCCTGAGATTAACTTTGAGATAGACTGAGTGGAGCCATCCTGGGCCTGGAATTCAGGAAGCAGACCTGGGGACTCCACCTGGAAAATTGTTTTTCTAATCGACCCTCAATGGGAGAAGGAGACTGCCCTTCGCACGGGAGGCAGGCAGGCAGAGAGGAGAGAGCAGAAACAGGTTCAGACTAGGCTTGAGCACACGTGGATGGGAAGGAGGATCAGTGAACAGGCTGGACCAGCACGCAGGCCAGAGACACCTAGGGACCCGTCCTGTGGAACGGATACCGGAAGGTTCACTCTTTTTTTCCCTTTAACCTTTTTTCCCTTTGGTATAAGCTAGTTGGTTGTATAATAAAGTTTAATTGTTAAGAAACAGAGCCTACACTTGCCTTCCTGCACTACCTCAAAGTTGTCTCTTTGATTGGTGATATCCAAGCTGACGTTCAGAAGGCGAGTATACTTTGAGAGGGGCTTCTGCAGCCACTCTCAAGAAATTAGGGACCAACATTGTGTGTTGGTGGTTAGCCCATTAGACAGCAAAAGGCACACAGCTGGCTTAGGCATTTCAGCCTCTTCAGGTGACGTTGCATTGACCATTAGATGCATGAGGAGGCCATTCTAGACCACTTAGCCTCAGCCAAGCCAAAAGAACCTCCCAGCCTGAAAATCATGTTTATAGTTACAGCAGTTTGGGCATTGACTGCTGTGCACAAATGTCAACCAAATCCTGTGTCTTATTTGCCTCCAGTTTCCAGTACCACATTGTGGATGAGGACAGGGTGAGCTCCCAATGAGACATCATGATGCTTTGGTTCTTTACCTCTACCATCAGAGGCCTGCAGGCATGGATTTGGTACTTGGTAGTTTCAGTAAGTACATAGTTTGGCTTCATGCTATCCACGTGTGGCTTTAACCTCATATTTAAAGTCTCCATCGCTGGCTAAGAATGCTTTCCTCTTTCAGAATTGATGCACACTGATTCCATCTTATCATCTGACTGAAATCCATTTGATTCCAGAACCTAAAACCAATCACTGGTGCTACTGGGCCAAAAGGATTTATCTTGTTTATGAGACAGCTGAGTTCTGTGTGTCCTAAATTTTTCTTCTCAGTATTGCTTATATCACTCCCCTCCGCCATATATCTTTTCCTTACCTCAATGTGAAACTCCCACGTGTTGAATTATGTTGAAGGGCCTAAACGTCTAATGCTCGCTAGACTTAAAATCATTTGATCTCTTTTGTGGGTATCGTTGACCCATTCCAAGGACAAATTTGTCTATTCTGTGGCCCTCAGGAAACCTGAGTTCTCGTTTGTTGTGACAAGCAAGTTTTCCCTACAGACTGACATCAACAACTGAGAAAATAAGAGCTTTCTCTTTATTTTGCCTTTATTTCCTGAGGTCTATAAGCCATTGCTCTCTGAGTCTGGTGGGAGACGGGACAGCTCATCCTGGAGTTGTGGTACCCAGAAGGTGAGGCAGGGGGGCGGGGGTCACCACAAACTTGAGGTCAACCTGAACTACATAGAAAGACTCTTCTAAAATGCATCACAATCTAATGTTTTCTTTTAAAATTAAAGCAACTTTTACTTCAGTCACTCTCTCTCTCTGGCTTCAGAAAGTCCCTGGAGAATGTACATTCAAACCGGCCAGGAAAATCACCAAAACCCACACAGCTCTGGGAGTTCTCAAAGTCCCAGAAACCCCCTGCATTTTCTGTGAAAGGAATAGGAGAAGCTCCAAGCCCAACACCAGACCAATCAGTCTGTGTTCCTACAGTCACAGAGAGAAGCCATCCTCTGTGTGTTCCAGCTGGAAGCCAGCCCTCTCCATCTCTGGCCTCACCACAGACTGCCTCCTTCAACTCGGTCTGGAAAATAAGCCTGTTTTCAGACTTGCTTCTTTTCTGGCTTTATTCTTTTTATTTTATTTTTTTTTAAATAAAGTCAAATAAACATAACCCAAGGTCTTTCAGGGATGCTTCATGTTGTTACAAAGCACAAGAAATGCCAGGAATAAGATGGGAAGAACACCAGGGTTGTAACAGAGTGAATGAGACCTTCTTGTTAGTCTAGTGGAAAGGAGGAGCAGTGAGGTTCTAGAAGCATCTAACACCCCTACCCATCCTTTCTAGTGCAGGATGAGAAAACCCTAGCTATGTCTACCAAGACCCCTGCTTTGTTATGGGCACAGCATCATGCTGATAGTGGTCCACATGGTTCAGAGAGGCCTTAAAGAAAGGGTTTTAGACACCTGGCCTCAGACAGCATCTGAGTTTGGGAGGACTCGTGTGAGCCACAGTCTCTTTATTATTTCACCTGATCATTTCTCAAAGTGAGCATTTCTCACTGATGTTCAGGTCCAGAAACTAAAAGTCTTTCCACTGAAGGAGCACTCAAAGGAGATGTACTCCATGTCTACAGGGGAAACTGTGAGCCTCCATTGCAGGACCCTGTTCTCAGTATAGAGCAAGGACCACACGATGCCTGAAACAGGGCAGGAAACAGCCTCAATATCACAGTATGTTGAACTCCCTTAGGACAACGAAATGGATGCATGTTCACCCGTGTGCTCAGACACATAAGGACAGGAAGCCATCAGTAGCTTCTTTTATAGATGACAACTCGACTCTGTACCATTTCTGTAGGCCAGAAACTTCTTTTAGTGTTTTATTTATACTGACCCACTTAATTACCATAAAGAGGTTATAAAGGTGGCACTTCAGTCCGTCCATTTTACAGACGAGGAAACTGAGGCCTGTGGCCTTGTTGACTGGTACATGGGTAGTAAACGTTGGGACCCTGGTTTGAATAGGTTATTTAGCTTCTGAGCCTGTGCTCGTAAATGTCATGCCTCACTGTAATTTGTGAATGATAACGGTAATGCTTGGGTTCTCATCCTATCTCCTCAGCTCTTGGTAAGAACAGAAGCCTTACCCCCAACGTGCACACAGAAGATCCTGGCTACATCTATTGTTAACGTTTTGTGCTGGTGGGATATAAGTATGCACAGACTCTCCTGATGTCTTTGTAAATATTCCTCCTACACTGACAGGTGTTCTCTCTCACAGCAGAGGGCTTAGGAGAGCCCTGCTCTGCTTTCCGCCCCACATGTTATGATGAAGGACAGCTTGAGGGTCACTGAGCTATCTATGTAGAAAGCGATGCTCAGGATTGTTCCATCTTACATACCCTTCAACCCTCCATCTCCCTCCTGCTCCATGGCTTGCCCCTGGAGGGCTGATCATCCTCTTCCCACACCCAGATGACAGATGGGATGCTCATCTTCCTTCGTGGCCTCAGTTTCTCCCTCCTTCAAATGAGATCACACAGCCACAGACGTGCAACTAAGCACCTCTTTCATTCGTCTGCAGGTTGAAATATTACATGCCTCTGACTTTGATTAAAATCTTTCTAAGGCAATAATAATGGTCTGTTTCGCACTGCGGCTTTTTGCTTTTATGTCCTCAGAACCCAGCATGATATTTGACACCTACACGCATAAATAAATTTGTCAAAAATTTAGCACAAGTAAGGATTTTTTAATAGAAATTTTTGTGTAACAGATGAGTAATTTAAAACTTTAAGCAGTGTGATACATGTTTTGATATTTAACTGCTCACATACCTATGTTACTTAAACCAGAAAATTTGAAATTTGAAATTTACAATTATAATAAATATATCAGTATACCACCATAATCATAGTATGCAATTGTATTGCCTACAGTTATATTTATATATTATAATTATACTCCAGTGTTTACTTCAAACATATATCACAAAGGATTGAAGACATCCCTGGCCAGGAACGATGAGGGTAAACATGCCTTACCTAGCCTATCCTGTTCAGTTTGTATTGTCTTGTTCTGAATTATCCTTTGATCCCCTTGGTAACATCCTTCACCCACCAGGATAATAATATTCTGATGTATTTCATACTCTCCCTTCAGACCACCCTGGGTCCCGAAACAACTCAGATCCCAGAATTCGGTGTGTAAAGTGTTTTCCTATTTACCAATGCTCAGGCCTAACTAATGATGCACTCTGGGGGAGCTCATTCTTCTCCAAGTCACTAGCAGCACGTGAGGATGGATACACAGAATAGCTTCTCTTGTGATCCTTAATTTCTCAGGCAAGGTGCCGTTTAGTGTTCAAACATAGATTTCAAAGTGGAGCAAAGCGTCACCTCCTCCCCCCTCATCCATAAAGATCATTACAATGCTTGTTATCATTGATTATCCTGATTATTGATGGGATGTTACCCCAGCCTGGAGGAGTCTTGTTTGTGCTGCTGTCGGCCTCACAACGTTTAAAAGTGGCAGTCTTAACATATCACCGGCACTTAATCTTGTGTCTTTTTTCTGGTTCCTATACTTTCTGGTTTTCTGGATCTTTTTCAATTGTTCATAGACCTTCTCTCTGACTTGGGGCCCCGGGTGTTTTGAAGACTTTGTCACAGAATCAGTTTGCCTCTTTGCTATAAAGTTTTAACATTTTATCTTGTCCCACTTTTTGGTGTATGGAAATGGATTTGCCTTTGGTTTCATTGATGGGAACTGACTTCAACTAAAACAACTTGCATCTCGCTTATAAGGAGAGAATCAGTCTTGGGGACAAGTGCTGCTCACACATACCCATTCTCTCATATAATTTACCTCAAAGTCAATCACATAGGGAATTGGTCTGTGTGCTAACTGTACAGGGATGGCACATACAGAGGTTCTGGGATTCCTTTGTTCCACTGTATTTGGCATCCATCTTTTCTTCATGGCAGCCAAGTAGCCAATGTTTGGATACTTGTAATGGGTAGTATTGTTTTAATTTCTTCCTCTCATTCAAGAACAACTTCATTCCACCAAAGGTCCCTGAACAATACAGGGTGACATCTTTGATTGTCAAATTCAGAGGTGAATATTATGTACACCAGACTGAAGCCTAGGGATGTGTCTAAAAGCCATATAATGTACAGGAAATCTTTCAGTACCAAAGGATTTTCCCATCTCAAATGATAAGTGGTGCTGAGGTTGGGAAACAGCAGCTAATCACTGTAACAAAATTCCTTTTCAAACTTTGGCAGTTTCTTTTCCAGGAAGAAGTATCCATGATAACCAGCTCTGGGCAATGATGCTTAAACCTAAGTCATGTGATCAAATAAATATGAGAGTTGGTAAAAATGTTTGCCTTTCTGGTGTGAGGATGAATATAACTGAATGTATATCGTTTTGTAAAATATGATATTTTGTTAATTTTTTGAGATTTTTCACATGTACATAAGATGTGTCTTGATAATATGCACATATTTCATTTTGTCTTACCTTTATATGAGATATAATGGTCTTTCAAACACTAGGAAAAGGCCAAAAGAATCCAAAAATTGGTCCCTTTCCATCTCTGGCCACCATATGGAGAAGAGCCACCAACATGTCCATGCATCTGCAATAGATGGTCGTTAGGAACTGCTCCAGCTTCCTGACTGAGAGGAACAAGCAGACCTATAGCACTGAGTCCAGTAATCTGAAGACCCACAACACCATGCACTACAATGGGCTGATTCACCACAATGCTTGGCATGGAGCCTGGGGCCAATGGTCATGAAACGCAGATCCTGTGAGCAAAACCCACCACTTCTTATGTGACCGCCACCCTCAGCAGCATCGGGCACATGATCAAAAGAACAAAAAGAAAAGAAGTAAAAAAAAAAAAAAGAAAAGAAAAGAAAAGAAAAGAAAAACTCTTGCTACAAATACATACACACAGACACACACAAAACAAACAAACAAAGAAACAAGCAAAAAACCAAGTACCACCCTGATCTGTGAATGGCAGCCATCCAACCTACAGGGCCAGTGCCACCCTGAGAAACCAGAAGCGTCTGGTGATGAAGAAAAAATGGACCCACCCCACCAAGAGCACTTGAGCTCCACACCTCAGAAGCAATAAAGAGCTGATTTTTCCAACAACAACAAAATCCAAAAATCAGAAGCTGCTAAAGTATATTCAGAAATAGCTGAACCTCAGCTGTCACCTGTGATTATAAACTTGGAAGCCTACTTATACTAAGCTATAAACTTTGGTATCTGCGATCACTTCTAAACCTGGTGTGTGTGTGTGTGTGTGTGTGTGTGTGTGTGTGTGTACATAGTGTGATCCTATGATCTTTTCTCATTCCACATGTCTTCTGTTCTTCTTCTATTACCAGTCAGGGGGTTGTAGAAGAGCAAAATACACTTCCTCAATAAAAGCAAGATGTCTAAACTTAGCTTTCAGGGTCCACCAAAGGGATCATAGTGTGTGGGAGGGCATCAGGCCCAGCTCAGGTGTCTGCAACAGAGAGTCCGTGAGAACATGACAACTGCGGTAGGTACAACCTTATGAGTTTTCACTGTCATTGAGGTCATAGGGCACACGAGAGCTCAGCAAGTGGAGATGAGCTAACATTTGTCTTGGCTTAATCCAGGACCAGGGGAAACCTAGCTGTGAACTAGGAGCAGCAGCTGGAGAAGCGTGAGAGGAAGAGTGGGCGGAGGTGAGGTCAGGATGGTGATGCTCAGGGTGCAGGTCCTACCTACGTGGTCCTTTACATCACAAGACTCTTTCCTTACAATTTCATTAAAGTTGCATCAGTGATGGTGAGGGAATCCGAGACGATCTCCATCATTGACGTGGCTCAGTCTGACAGGACTTGGTGAGCTCTTTAATAGGCTGACTTCTATAAACATCCTTATCATCAATGTGTGTGGAAGGGATAGGGTCAAATCGGTGAACTACCTTTGCTCTATGACAGTAGAGATTTCCGCAGACAGTGCTTGTAGTCCGGAACCATTTCCAACAGGTTCAGAGGCATCATGGCAGCTGCGAGCGGAAATGGTTAATGTATCCTGCCATTGAGAAAGACTGACCAAGAGATCTCCAGAAATGGATTTCTTGAGCCACAGTCAAAAGTTTCATACTTGGCCTCTGTTGCAGTCTACCACAAACAGCCAACTTCTTGGCCTTTTCCATTGACACAGGGGTAGAAGAGAATATTCTGGGGTGTGGGTGTGAGCCCCCAGATGGAGACCAGAGGGAAGTCAGAGTGGGTGGAATTTGTTTACTTCCTGAAGGGTGTGCCAGTGATGCCTCCCAACTGCAAAGTTGCAATGCTGTCTGGAATGCCAGCTGTTGGCAGATGTGGCAATACAAGTTCCTGTCCTGCATACACCCTGCCATTCTAAGCGTCTGGTAGAAAGAACAGGGTAGGTGTGGTGTGGAGTAGAAATTATCTATTGTAATCCTCAGTAATTGATAGGACTGGGTAGGGCTGCTGTTGATATCCGGGTAGAAAAATTTAAAAGAAAAAGAAAGGTATAAAGAAAGAAAGATAGATAGAAAGAAAGAAAGAAAGAAAGAAAGAAAGAAAGAAAGAAAGAAAGAAAAAATTTTATCTCTTTACTCCCCTACTTACAAATATGTTCCAGGGATACACCAGGTACCAAGTAGCCAGTATGTGACGTGACCATGCAGAATACTTTGCATCCATTTGCTTGTGAAAACCTCACCTCACCTGAGATGGAGAGCAGCTCTGGTGGCAGGCGCAGATACTCAAACAGACATAGAGACTAAGTGGTTTGCCAGTGTCCACGTGTGGCTTTAGCTCTAGGGAGATCCTACATGTCCTAATTTACCACAATACAGCTACTGTTTGTTAAACACGCCTCTGGTTCTTGCTTAATTACTGAGTATAACTTCTTAAGGCCTGTTTTGATTCTTGATATTTAATGAAATTATCACTACCTATATATAGGACAGAGCCCTCCTAAAGGCAGATTACCAGTTATAAGTAGAAGACACTGTTTACTCAGTTTGCTGCTGAGTCTAATTGTCACTAAGCCTTCAAGACAGGCGCAACGAAGCCAGTCTACACAGCCTTTTCTGAAGGCAACAAAGATACTGTGCCCTGGACAAACTGGTAAACAAAACAAAACAAAAGTTACCTCTATTTACTTTCTATCGGGAACAGGAAGTAATACCTATCAGGCATAGCCACAAGGGTTATTAAGTATGTCACAACCTTTATGTGTCCCTCCCTTCTCTGCTGGACACTGTATTGGATTCTCTGATCCACTTCCAATGAACTTGATCAAACCACACACAGCATCTAAGACAAGTGTCCATCCCACATCTCAGCATAACACAGGAGCAGGGACAGAATCCCCACGGATAAGCTTAATTGGGTTTTCTATTAGAAAATAATAGCTGCCCTCATGCTTGAGGGAGAGACATCTGTCATTCAGGGACCCATTTATATACTTCTCCATCCCCAAATAAGTCTCCATTGATAATGTGTGTTACAGGGAAACTAGGGACAGGTGGCATCACTCCTCCTTCACAATACAAGAGAGGGGACATAATTGTTGTATAGGTTGGACAGTGCCAACATCTCATTAAGATGAATGCCCTCCAGAGATAACAGTCGGGGGTGATAAAGAGCAAAGTGAGAAGATTGTGAGTGAGAAAGGGCCTATCCCAGCAATGACCACTGTAGCAAGATCCCCTGAGAATAATGGGGGTGGGGTGGGGGGAGAAATCACAAGAAAGAGCATTCTAAGCTAGACCCAACTAGGCATCTACAACACACTGAGAGAAAACCGTGTGTCAGGAGTGAGTTGGACTAGCACTGGGTGGTGAAACGTGAGATCAGTGACGTAGAAAGGGCAAGGCACTGTGAAGTTGGAAAAGACCGAGCAGTGAGTCTGACAGGAAACCATGGGTGGCCGCCCACCTGGCAGTGTTGTGGTTGAATGAGTGTTCCATAAAGGTCACTGTGTCTGGCACAAAAGGTAGAGAGAGCTGCAGGCAGGGAGGGCGGTGTGGGCCTTGCCAAGGACGAGGTTGTGCTGCTGAAGGGATGGTAGAGGATTTAAATAGGTAAAAGGTGATGAGGAGAAATAATGCACAGAAGGGGGACGGAGGGAGGAGGGAGGAGGGAGGAGGGAGGAGGGAGGAGGGAGGAGAGATATGTGCCTCACCACTGTGCTCATCCACTCCTCAATCAATAAAGCTTACCAGGCACCCTCTTTTCTGCGCAGTTGGAGTGAAACTGAAGTCCCTGACCTCAGGAACCCAAAGTCCTTATGGAGAAGACTTAGATAGAAACAAATAATTAAAATACATTTTTATTAAATACAGTAATGAAGGAGCGTACATGGGGGGAGAAAGAATCCAAAGGAGGACTGATTAATTCTGTTTTTAAAATGAAATAATGTCATCCTTTTGACAGACATTACTTTTATTGAAGCCTAGTCATTGGTCTACTGGGTCAGATTAATATTAAAAAGCCCAATAAATGTTATGTCAGTCAAATGGTCAGATTCATGTTCTAGATTAAATTATTCAACGACTCTGGGCTACTCCCTCTGATTACTCCCACATCTGTGAAACAGTTTAGGCCTTTAGCTTCTGTCACTGAACCTCTGAGGAGGCTGGGAGTAGGTGATTGGCCTTGCCATGTCACATACTTCAGGAGGAGACAGAGTGTGTGGAACCAACAAGGTCATTCTCCTTGGATCACTGGTGATAAGGAAGAGCTGTATTGCATGCACAATGCCCCTTCTTCCCACATCCCCTTCTTATTAAATGAAGTGGAATATTACATACAGAAAATCTATACATTTGGTGTAGTTCCATGACCTTTAACACATGTAGAGACATCTTACCATTTCTCAAACTGCGCATAGTATTAAGAATGCCTCAAAGTCTAATTGCACATTCAATTCTTGACACATTCTGATCTGTTTTCTCTCTGTACAGTCTTTGTCTTTCCCAGAATGTCATGGCAGTGAGTGACGAAGTATAAAATCATTGAGTGCATGTGGTGGTTTGAATAAGTATGACCCTATAGACTCATGTGTTTGAATGTTTGACACATAGGGAGTGTCACTATTGGGAAGTATGACCTTGTTGTTGGACTAGATGTGGTCTTGTAGTGTGGTCAGTGTAGTGTGTCACTGTGGGGGTGGGCTTTAAGATCTCCTACTCTCAAGCTATGCTCAGCGTGGCACACAGTCTCCTTCTACTGCCTGCAGATCAAGATATAGTACTCTCAGGTCCTCCAGGGCAATGTCTGCCTGCATGCCACCATTTTTCCTGTCATGACGATAATAGGATAAACCTCTGAGACTGTAAGCCATACCCAGTTAACTATTTTCTTTTATAAGAGTTGTCACGGTCATGGCACAGCAATGGAAACCTTAGCTAAGACACTTGGCATCATGTTCTTGGCATTCATCCAGTTGTTACTTGTATTAGTTGGTTTGACTTCCCTGCTAAATAGAATTCCTTTGAATAGACATACCACAGTTTGCAACTCTGCTGCTGACAGGCATTTGGATTGTTTCTAGTTTTTGGCAATCATTAATGAAGCTACTGTAACGTTCGCTTGTTTTTATTCTGCATGGTTTTTGGTGTTGTCATTGAGTTGCTTGTTTTTTGAGATGGTCACTATGCAGGTCACTATGCCTTGGCCTTTGCATACTCTTCTGTCTTCCTCACATCTACTGGGATTACAGGTGCATGTTTTGTAGTTTCAGTAAACATGTTTTCATTTATTTCTGGCAAATATGTTGGGAAGGATTTCTGTGTCTTACAGTAAGTGTACTTTCTTCATAAAAACTTGACAAGTTGTTTTTCAGGCTGTGGTATTTTCCATTTCCACTAGGAAAAGCTCAAGTTCTTCTGCAAATACTAGACAGTGTCAACTTTTCAGTGTTGCTATTCTGGTGAGTATCTCATTATCATTTTTATTTTCCTAATAAATGAATGATCTGTGTCTTTCATGTTCTAGTTCTACTTATGCAGAGATATATGTATTCATATATATATGAAATAAATTGGCTAATACATATTTGGTATACACTTTATAGCGCTAAAGATGCAAGAATAATCTCAGTTCTGTGTCTACCCTTAGAAACATTTTATTATGCAAGCGGACAAATTATGGAGGCTATGAGGATTATCATGGGGTTCCCAATAAGCTAAAATCATCATCTTTTATAACAATTGAGAAAACCTTCAAAAAGTACATACTTCAAGGGGCCTTCAGAATTTAAATCTGAGAGGCAGATAGGCATCAGGAATGCAGGAGAATAGGTATGTTAAAGGTATTAAGAAGTAGAATTCTGTTGAGGCTGTGTATGCCACAACTAGTTCATCATTTGACCACAGATACACCCACAACACAACCTCTGCACCCCAAGTTCAGGGAACACCCCAGAAGAAGAAACAGAGAGGTAGGTAGAATCAGAGGACAGGAAGCCTGGTGTGAGATTGTATCTCTTAGGAATGACAAGGAATCGACACCCATGATACCCCAACAATATGGCTACCTAAAGAAACCTGAACAAAGACAACACCAATAGACATGCTGATGTGGAAGGGGAAATCTCAGAGGCCCTATACCTAGAAAAAGTAACACAGGTAACTAATGACTACTGAGAGTGGAAGAATTAGCCTCTTCTAGGGATGAGCCCCCCAATTGGTTATCGAATGCAAAATCATTAGCCTTGAAAATATAAACACACAAGCTAAACTTAATGAACTCAGTCAGTTGTAGTTATCTATTTATGCACACATATATGCATATACTCTATTACATGTAAATATATCTGCATATAAATATGTATGATAATAATAATCAAGGAGTAAAAGACCATTAATTACAGAGAGTGGAAGTGATGTGAGGGGCTGTATGGAGCAAAGGTGGGGGAAATTATATAACTATATGTTAATTAAAATAAAACATACATACATACATACATATACATACACGTGTATGTAGAATTCAATGGTAGACACTGAAAATAGTGAAAGAAAGAGGGATGTGAAAAACACAGGAGAAAGCATGAGCAAAGAGATTGGTCACAGAGACTGTTATGATGTGAGGTGGAGAAGGAAAGATGTTGGGAAAAAAAAATCCTTCAGAGATAAAGGGAGAGCACCTGTCCTCTCTTGCCTTACTCCCCCTGATGTGATGTCTTCAGGGACTATTCATGTGGTGAAAGACAATGTTTTAGTCCTTTCCAAGAGTGAATAGCAGTCCATTGTCCACATATAAGCCACATATTATGACCTCTTCATATGTTGGTGGGCACATACTGACTGCATATCTTAGCTATTGTGAACCCGCTGCAGTAAACTTGAGGGTGCAGCTGTCCCTTAAGCATGTTGATTTTATTTCCTTTGGATACATACCCAGTCGTGAGACAGCTGGTCTCATATGGCAGCTCAATTGTTTGTTTTCCATAATGGCTGCTGGAGCATTCCGTTCATCCAGAGTGTATATACTTCAAAACCACATGTTGTGTAAAAATAAATACATATAACTTCATGTATAAGTTTGATTACTCTTCAGAAAGAAAGAAGCAAGAACACTGAATGGGCTTTATTGGCTATACGGCTGAAACTGTTTTCTGAACAAAGTGAGAGGCGTTGAGCAGAGTTTGGCTTGCAGGAGGCAGATGGGAGGTAAACTGAACCCCATAGGTGCCTGTCCTGGGGAACATTTTCCTTCCCCTGTCCATCATAGTGCTTGCTACACAGACCAAGCCATGCTGGTGAGCCACAGAGCCCAGCAGGAAATAGAACATTATTGGAGGCTGGTCTGATGTATTTTGATGCTAATTACTGCTTGCTGTCTCTGTGCCCCAAGATTGCTATGTAACACTGTCTAAGACCAATAAAAGCCACCACACCTGGGCAGGGCAAGTGGAAAAGGTGTAGCTAAGGTTCTGGGGCTTTGGGGAAAGAGACCAAAAGAGACAGGATGGCCAGAAGAGGAAGAGGAGGAAGGAAGCCTGGCACTGTGGGTTAAGCGGAGGAGAAGCACTTGGCCTGCGGGCATGGATGGAGATTTGGCCCAGATGATGATAATTAGCATGTATTGGGATTATGGATGGGAGGCAGCGCAAAAGAAATTACTAGAAGCAGATGGCATGAGTATGGGATACCTGCCCCAATACGGGATGTAGTTTAGGGAATTAATAGCTGCCCTGCCCCAGGTTAACTTAGGCTATTTTAAAATATAACAGGTGTCTACGTCTTGATTGTTTGATCGCAGGTTAGAAAGTACCACCATAACAATTATAGGCCTGATAATAAACATTATTAGGCCATACTTCTAATTTAACCGCAACAGACCATTTTCTAACAAAGCAAGGACGTTCTCTGGTCCTCTTGATCTGTATCGCTCCCAGCACTCCCCAGTCTCAGTGAGTGGTAGCCACTGGAGAATTGACTGCCAGCTCAGAGGCTCTCTGCATATGGAGCGGTGGGTGGGGGTGTGGGGGGATGCGGAGGTGGAGGGGTGGCAGGTGAGGGGCTGGTGGAAGGGGGGGTCATGATGTGCTTTCAGATCCCTTCTTCAGTGGGGAAATCACTGTCACCATAAGGCCTGAGCAAGATCAGGATGAGAGCTGCTCCAGAGTTCTCAGAACTACTACAGTCAGTTGGTTAAAAAGTGACCCACAGGTCACAGAATCTCCATTGCAACACTACACAGAGAAAATCACGATGCATCCAGGGGAGGAAATCCCCCTCAGGAACAGTCATAGGGGAGGGGAATAAGGGGGAAATGGGAGGGAGGGAAGAATGGGAGGATACAAGGGATGGGATAACCATTGAGCTGTAACAAGAATAAATTAATAAAAAAATAAATTTAAAAAAATTTAGGATTACCTGGGAGATAAAAAAAAAAAAAAAAAAAAAAGTGACCCACAGGTCACAGAATCTCCATTGCAACACTACACAGAGAAAATCATGACGCATCCACTCAAGGCTAGGAAGCAGCAGGATGCCAGAAGACAGGGGACTTCTCTCCTTCAGAAAGAGGCGTCTGCTGCAGAGCCGGACTGAGGTGGTTGCACGTGAACAGCTTGAGCTTTGGGCTGGTATATAGACCTGAACAAGTATCTGCCAAGGCCCGCTGCAGGTGAACCCTAGCTGTTTCCTGGAACGAGAGGCCCATGCCAACAAGGCGGAAGTGTGCAAGTCCGGAAGAGTCCAGAAGAAAGGTATAAAGTGATTTTTGCAGCTAGCTCAAAACTGTGAAGTTTTATGTTCTCTCTTGCAGGGCACCAAATAAAAGACATCGTTCCTACTGGCTGATGGTTGTCAGCTTCAGGACATTCTGTTGAGCATTTGATTTTCAGTAAATATTCCATTTGACCCATATATGAACTATATAAAGAAAATTACCTCTCTATCTTAAGGATGTGGGTGTTAAGCCTTAGATCTAAATCACACTCCTGGTCACAGCTGGAAAGGGACAAAATTCATATGTAAATCTGGGAAACTAGGAACAACAGACTCCTGACCTCTGCAGGGAGTCTCTGTCCCTTACTACAGAATAGCTAACTCTACAAAACCATAAAAACTGTTTCTGTTCATATGCATATATGTATATATGTGTACATATATATGATTTTTTTATCCACCTTTAGTTTTGGTTACCCTCCCCCATTTCTCCCTCCTCTTCCCTTACCCACTGCCTCCATTCTGTGTAAAGATTTAGTTCACAATATCTATTCAGTGTTCTTTCATCTCATGTGCCTTCTATTATCCACTTTTTATGTCTTTTACTCGCTTGGGAGATTCTAGTTTCCAATGTAGCTTCTGCATGCCTGGAATAGCTGGGTTACTATCTGAAAATCTCAGTGTCCAGCAGAGGTTATAGTCCTATGATTTATTAATCAAAACCCTAGAGGTATCCTAAGCAATACAGAGTATTACTATTGCTCTTGATTACCCACATGACTTCACGGTATAATCCTATGACTGGGAAAACCCACATGCATTGGTTGCAGAATATAAAGAAATTGATCATGAAATTCTCTTCCTGTTGGCTATCAGAGTGCTGGGAGGCACTATTCAGGCTGCAGAAGGAAAAAAGACATCAGTGGACTTACTCAATGCTGGAGCTTTCATACTACAATGCCAACCCTTCAGGCAAGATATATCTACATGCAATAGCAGCATGACTATTTATAGGTATAGCCAACTGCAGTCTTGATTGGATTTGAGGCTTGCCCCACACAAGGGAATTCATACCTGGTACTGGAAACGTGATCGAAACCCTAGGCTGGGAGAGTCATAGGCTCAAGGAGAGAACCTGATGATGTTGTTTTCCTAAATGTCCATGTGGTCAACTTACCTTGTAAATATTTACATTTTTATTCATTGAGTTGTGTTGCTCATAACCTTTCTTATGGTGCTGGATAGTGGGTAGTGCAGAGATTCGATCCTGTCACAGCTCTGAGAAGAAGCGACTGTGAGTGCTCAGCCCTAAATGAGAGATCTCTTTATCAGCCTCCTCCCAATGTTAGGGAACATACTTGAAAAGGAAGCGAAAAGAAGGTAAGTGTCAGGAGGATGGGACAATAGTGCTGTGAGTAGCTGTCCTCTGGACAGGGTGTAGCTATGGTAGAGCTATTCACACATTTCTGAGAAAGCATCAGAGGTAGTGGCATCTCTGTGACAAGCTGGAGACCTAGGTCAGGGTTGGCTTCTAGGAGGATATGAGGCGGGGGTGACTCCAGCTGAGATTCCTAGTAGCAGAGGCAATGGAAACTGAAGAGGACACCCTCTAACTAGGCAGGACTCCTGGTGGAGGAAGGAGACTACCAACCTACCCACAAAAACTTTAATCCCAGATTTATCTTGCCTACAAGATGTGCAGAGATAAAGATAAAGCAGAGAGTGAGGGAATGCCCAACCAGTGTCTGGCCCAACCCGAGACCCACCCAAAGGGAGAACGCCAACCCCTGCACTATTAATGATACTCTGTTATTCTTGTAGGTGGGAGCCTAGCATAGCTGTCCTCTGAGAGACTACACCCAACAGTGGACCCAAACAGATAAGAAGATTTACAGCCAAACATTAGGCGGAATACAGGGAGCCTTGTGGGAAAATGGGGTGAAGGATAGAAGGACCTGAAGGGGCAGGAACTCCACAGGAAGACCAACAAAGCCAACTAACCAGGATTCAGAGGGGCTTGTGGATACTGAAACACCAACCAAGGACCATGCAGAGACTCAACTTAGTCCCCCTACACAGATGTACCCAATGGGCAGCTCAGGCTTTTTTGTGGTCCTCTAGTAAGGGATGCAGGGGCTGTCTCTGACATGGACTCTGTTGCATAGTTTTTGATCACTTCCCCTTGGTGGGGCTGCCTCACCAGTCCACAGTGAAAGAGGACACATTCAGTCCTGATGTGACTTGGTGAGCTGGGGTGGGTCTGTAAGGTTGCTCCCTTCTTCTGAGGAATAGGGGTGGAAGAGAAGAGGGAGGGAGCTGCAATTGGGATGCAAAGTGAATGAATAAATTAATTAAACATTTTAAAATAAAAAATAGAATTAAGAATACAATGAAAAATCAACAACTTAGTAACCTAACATGTTAAACTGGCACATATCAGGAGCTATGATTGTGATTTCCATGTGTCCTGAACTAATTTCAATGAAAATCAGACCACTGTAGTGGACAGTAGGCTTGAAAGACATTTGAGAAATGTGTGTACAGAAACAACAAATAGGAACTTCTATCATAAATGGACAATAGAAATTTATGCTTTGTTTTATATATGCATCGTCCATAGCATCAAGAAGCAACTATAAATGAAATAATCACAACTAGATATACTCCCATGTGTTTATCTTAATTTTAAGAATTCAAATGATATAAATTAAAATTCTAAAGTATAAAAATACAACCATTGATACATGCATTGTAGCATTTCAACAGAAGGAAAAGCTGGGCAGGGAAATAACTGCTGTACAGAGTTTTTAAAAAAAAGTTGTAGGCATGTGTGAAAGGAAACGTGTAATCACTCACACAGTGCCTTCAATTCAGACAATGGCTGGGAAGGATAGTGGCACACAGTGGTGAAGGGAAAAGAAAAAAGCATTATTGCAGCAGTGTTTTAAGAAAGGAAATTATGTCTATTGGGTAGATCTCGGTATGGGTTGGAAGTTTACAGCGTGTATTGTCCTTGGCTGGTGCCATAGTTTGAGCAGGATCCCTGGGCCCAGATCTGCCTGTCATAATGTCCTTCTTGTAGGTTTCTAGGACCCTCTGGATCCTTCTATTTCCCCATTCTCTCATACTTCTCTCACCGAGAGTCCCAA